>NW_024080695.1:3629-117917 GCF_003009895.1 Hyaena hyaena
TAAAAAAAAAAAAAAAAAAAAGATTGGGAATGAAAAGAAAATCTTGTCTAAAGAAACAGGGCCAGGGGCCTGGGTCCCCGAGGTACCCACTCCCCGGGGCACCCTGCGTGAGGCTCTGGGTGAGAGCCCCGCAGGGCAGACTCACGCCCGCAGGCCCTCATCCCCGCCCCTGTGCGCTTGCAAACCTTCCTGCTCCCGACTTCGGACCAGGACCAGGAGCTAGGCTCCAGCGGGGTGTCACCTGTAGGTGAGGGTCTGCCCTCCACCCTCCTCGATGCCTGAGGGAACTTCTCACGGCGGGAGGGACAGAGCTGGGCAGACAGGCTGGCGGTGACAAGCTACCTGCTTAATCCCTCCGCTCGCCCTGAGTGGAAGGTGCCCCGCGTGCGCCCTAGCGCCCTGCCCGCTGCTCCACCCTCCCGTTCAGTACCTTTCGCTCCCATCCCCTAAGGTCCTCAGAGATACCTTCCCTTCCCCCGCCCACCCCTTTACCCCCAAACCACCTCCCACCCCTGCCTCAATGTGCAGGACCTGGCCTGGACCTGTCACCAGCTGTGGTGGCCTGAGCCTCATTTTCCTGGAGGGCCAGGTGTCCAGGGACCTAGAGCAGAAGTGGAGCAACAGATGGAAGTTTCCAGTGGGAGCCACAACGGACAACCCAGAGAGAGCACCAAGGGAGAGGGCTGGGAGTGAGCAGCTCCCCAGGAGGCAGCAGTGGGAGGGGGCATCCTCAGGCGCACCAGACAGGGCACATCTCCCCCTGGGTGCCGGATCCCTGTGGAGGAGGACCCGTCTCTGCGGCCCGAGCCCACCCCCAGGACTGCGCCCTGAGTTCCGCCCTGGACTAGCACCGTGCACTGGGCTGGGGTGCGGACACGGGGCTGAAACTACAGACTCCAGAAAATGGAGAGTGATATGATTTCAGCTACTGCTGGGGCCGGCTTCCCTGGCTGGGCTCAGGATGGGGGGCTCGGGATAGGGTACCCAGCTGGGTGGTAGGCAGAGGTCAGGGCTTCTCCACAGGGTCACCTGTGCTCCTGGACCTCAGCCCTGGCAGATAGCCCACCACCCACATGTCCCCAGGACCCCACCACCACCACTAACCAGACTATGGGGCCGGGTGGACACAGGGAGACCAGGGAGGGGCGGTTGTGATGGCCCAGAGAGTGTGCGCGCGGCCAGCCAGAGTGGGGCCGAGGTTCCGCGGGGTGTCCAGGTGGCTGGAGTCTGGACAGACTCTCCGAGAACCCAGGGATCCGGGCTGAGAGCTGGTCAGTGATTGAGGGTCAGGAGCAAAGTAGGACCCTGTCAAGTTCAGGACACCCAGTCGAGATGCCCCCTGGCCGGGTCCAAGTGCGGACACATTCGTATGTTCATGAGCATCCCTGTGCACGTGTGCCCGTGGGCCTGTGTAGGCGGGTCTGGAGCTGGGCCTGGGCCCAGAACGCCACCACAGTGGGCGTGCGTGGCGGGTGCTCCTCACGGTGTGACCCCGCGTGGAAGAGGCGGTCCCCCTGAGCAGTCTCGCACAGTCATTCCCCGGGAACCCCTGAGCTCTGCCGCACAGCACGACTGCCCTCGGGACCTCCGATGAACTTCAGCTGTGCTCTAGACCCCCGACCCCTCTTACGGGCGCCTTCCTTCTTGGGGTGGGGGTCCTGGGTTGGCCGGCCGATGAGCACGCCCTGAATGAAGCCACTTCCTGGCCCTGGGCAAGCAGGCTCTCAACTCGGGAGCCTCAAAACCCGATGGCCTTCCTGTGACTTGCCCGCCTCCGGTCTCCTCGGAGCAGCCTGCGCCCCCAGGACGCACTGAAGTCCAGCTGAACAGAAAGGCAGAAAGGAGCCTGTCCCCACAGCAGTGGCCGCCCGGCCGGCTCACCTGTGGACGGGGCTGGCGGAGGTGGGGGCGGTGGCCGCGCGCGGCTGGGGCACAAACAGCCCGCCTTGTTTTCCCCCACGGGGTTCCGCAGAGTTTCCAAAAGTCTTAATAAGGAACATGGCCTGGGCGGGAGCGTGGCGGCTGGGCTGTGAATGGCGCCTGTGAGCGCTGGAGAAAGGCCGTCCTCTGCGGCCAGCCAGGGGGGCCCGGGATAAATGGCCTCAGTCATGCCGCCGGGCTGGCCCAGCGAGAGTGCGCTAAGTTGAAGCTATAAATTACCCGGCCGAGGCCAGCGCCACCGCAGCGCAGGCGGGGCAGCGGGAGGGGGGCGCGGGCGTCCGTAAATCGGCCCTTTCACCACTGGAGGCTGCGCACGAAAGAAAAACTTTGTTTTATTAAAGCAACATCAGGGTTGTGGCCGCCCGGCTGGGAGGCGCCAGCAGCAGGGCCGGGCACTGGGCAGGCAGGGGGCTCCAGCCGCACCCCGGGGCCTCGGAAAAAGGTCGGGTCGGGAGGGCCCGGCTCCAGCCCCCAGGGTCGGGGCTCGCTCCTGCACCGGGGCTGACATGTTCAGGCGGAAGACTCTCTGCGGCCCCACACGGGCCCCCCCCCACATTGCCTGGGCTCCTGCAGACCCCCGGGGCCAGCCTGCGCCGCCCCCCAGCGGGGTTCCTGGGTGAGCCGCCTTCACCCCCAAGAGCGGTATCTTGCTCTCAGAGTCTGGGCTGAGTGAGGGACAGTCTGGAGACGAGAGAAGGAGTGGGCACCAAGATCCAGGCCCTGTACTGGCCCCCCTGTGGGGTCAGGCCCGCTCAGTCAAGTGGCACTCTGCTGTGGGGGCCACAGCCGCAGGCCGGCCCTCGGGCGTAGCCGGCAGCCCAGGCACCCCCTGGCTCCCTGCTCTTCCTGCTTCGGGGTCACAGGAGGCTGGGGCTGGGGGGACGAGGCTTTAGAAGCTGCCTGGGATAATATTTAGACAATTTAGGTGGAAA
Source organism: Hyaena hyaena (assembly GCF_003009895.1). Lineage (NCBI taxonomy): Eukaryota > Metazoa > Chordata > Mammalia > Carnivora > Hyaenidae > Hyaena > Hyaena hyaena. Next base: position 6,503 of record NW_024080695.1, read on the forward strand.
TGAACAGAAACCAAGGGCCTTATCTCTATCCCTCCCACAGCCAGGAGGGCTCTAGGGTCCCACAGACCCTGGCATGGGGAAGACGAAATTCAGGGGAGCTCTGAGTGTGGGTCTTGCCCCTGCCTGGACCCTGGCCAAGGTCCTCTGCCCACCCCTCTGTGCTCCCAGCCTCCCGGAGGACCCCCAGCCCCAGGAGTCACAGGGGGCCCACGCTGCCCACGCCGCTGCGGGAGGGCAGGACGGAGCTGCATGCGGTCCCCAGCAGGTCGGTGCCTGGTATAAGACCTCAGGCACCAGATCAGGCAGGCGAGGGCCTGTTCGGAGCCTTCCCTCTGGGCTCTCCAGACGCTGCAGCTGAAAACCGGGCCTAGCGCTCCGAGAGTCGCTCCGAGCCTCAGAGCCCCTCTGCCTGCACCTCCCCACCGGGCTGCAGGGGTGCCTCCTGCTCCGGCCAGGCACCCACGTTCTGTGCTCCAAGCCTGGCCGAGGGCTGTCCCACTCCAGGTCACATCCGGCTTCCCTGCTCCCTCCAGTCCCCGCGGCAGGACCCTCCTGTCCCCCAGCCCCTGGCTCTCAGGTGCCTAGAGTCCCCGGGGGCACTGAGAGCCAGAGGAGCCTGAGGCTGGCGGGAGGAGGGGCTGTCAGAACCAGAACAGGCTGTGCCCCGGCAGCTCCAGGCCCACAGGGCTGGCCCGTGTCACACTGCCCCCTCCTCCTCTATCACATGTAGCCTAGAGGAAGCCCCCTAGGCAGGGCAACCCCCACAGCGGGCAGGGGCGCGGCCTCCACTCTGCAGACCCCCTCCGTGCGGGCCGGAGCCTGTCGGAGCGTGTGCTGCGGGCCTGGCTCCTGGGCCTCCCTGGATTCCCTGTGTGGACTCAGAAACCTGGCCTCGCCAGCTGATGGGTGGGACCCCCAGGGGTCACACAGCCATCTGCAGATGCCAAGCCCGTGTTGGGGCATCCGTAATTCACATCTGCCCTTCGCCTCAGGTGGTGGGGGGGTCCTGGGAAAAAGACCTGTGACCTCCCAGCCAGAGACCGATCACAGAGACTGGGGCAGCGGTATGAGTGAGTACGCAGAACCGGGCGGGAGGGCACCGTGGGTTGAGACCTGACTGATAAGAGGCAGCCAGGCGGGGTGGCCCTGAAGTGCAGGGAACCTGGTGGCGCAGTGGCTAGAGCTGGGGGGGGGGGGGGGGGGGGGGGGGGGGGGGGGGGGGGGGGGGGGGGGGGGGGGGGGGGGGGGGGGGGGGGGGGGGGGGGGGGCGCGGGGAGATAGGAAACTGCGGCAATGGGGCACAGGGCACAGGTCCTCCAGCCTCCTGGGTGCAGCAGGGACTTTGGCTCTGACTCACAAGCCACAGAAGCCTCTACAGATGCAGCGTGTCACCAGGCAGGGCAACGGGGTCCTGGGGGGCGGGGGCCCTGGGGCCTGGGGTCTGGGCCAGTCCGGGGGAAGTGGTGATATTCCAGGCCCTTGTGCACTGGGCTCCTGGCCCCGCAGCCTGCCCTGCGGCTCCTCCCTGACGCAGTGGGCAGAACCCACGCTGGGCTCGGGTAGCGGGCAAAGGGCCGGGAGGCGGCTGTGCCCCCTGGGATCCTCTAGTGCACAGCCTACCACCCAGGAGATAAAAGGCCCTGCCTTGGCCCTGCCCTGTTCGGCCCCCACAGTGCCCTTTGAAGGCTGTGGGAATGCCCGCAGGGCAGGCGGGTGCCAGGCACCAGGAGGGGGGTGCTGACGGTGTGGCGGTGGCCGAAAGGGCCTCCTGACTGGGCCCTGGCCACCTTCCCAAGGCCACACCGTCATGCTCTGGCTCGGTCTGACGTGCCAGTGGGCGATGGGGGCAGGAGAACCTTCCGTGACCTTGCAAAGGGCAAGTCTGTGGCCAAGTGCCTCAGTCTCCCCACCTGTGCTTCCAGTAGAAGCAGGAATTCTGAGGCTGAGGAAGCAAGATACCTTCCCACTCACCCCTGCAGCGCTGGCCTCACTGGGGGGGGGGGGAGCAGGCGCGGGGAGCCCCTCGGTAAGCTCCGGCTCAGGGCCACGGCCACCGCCTAGCGGCCAGCCCAGAAGCGCCCACCTTGCTCCCTGCCCTCCTCCGCCCGGGCACTGCCCCGCGACGATGTGCGGGCGCTGCCAGGGTGGGCAGCCTCCGCCCCGGAGCCCCCGCCGGCCTGACCCCAGCTGCCATCGGGAAGCAGGACAGACTCCCCAGAACCTGACGGCAGGGGCGGGGCTGCGGCTGGAATGTTTGCGATCACTGTTTGCCGGAGGGGGTGGTGCCGGGGGCCCCGCTCCGGCCCTGGGGCCCCGGCCCAGCTGAGTCTACAGCCCAGTCCGCTGCAGGGGAGGGACCCTCCGCGGGTCGGGGATTGCAGGGCGGCGTTCGCACAAAGGGCTCTTCCTGCCTCCAGTCTGTCCCCCGGCCTCCTCCGGGACCGCGGCCCCCGCACTGGGCGACCCCAGCCCAAATAGCTGCCCGACGGCTCCTCCCCCGCCCGCCCTCCCAGCCCGGCCTGGAGATTATGCAAATCCCCGGCGGCTCCTTAATTAAATCCCTAACGAGGCGCTGGGGCCGGGCCAGAGGCGGCGCTGAAAGCCGGGGTCACGCTCCGGAGGGGCCCGGCCCGTCTGCGACGTGAGGGCCCCCCGCGCCCCTCCCAGGCCTGGGAACCGCCGCGCAGCCGGAGGGGGGGCGGCCCCGCCTTGCCGGGCCGCGCCCCCCACCCCCCACTCGCGCCGGGGCCGCTGGACCCCAGCCCCACCCCGCGGCTCCGCCCTGGGCTCCCCAGCGGGGTCGGCCTGCGCCCGCGCACCTGCGCCCCGTCCTGCGGGCCCGGGGTCCCGGGGGCGGGGGGCCCGCCGGGGTCGGGGGCGTGGCGGCCGGGGGCAGCGGCCCCGCGCGCCCCGCGCTCCCCTTTCAGACGCGGGTTGTTGGGCCAACAGCCCGGCCGGCCGCCTGAAAGGCCGGGATTAGCGCACATTAGCGGCCCTTTGAGCGGCGCCCGGGGCGCCCCTTCCGCCGGCCCGCGGGCGGGGCGCTGGGGGGAGGGGAGGGCCCGCCGGCCGCCGCGGGGCCGGATTCTCGGGGTCGGGGCTTTACCCTAATCCGGAGCTGAGGGGCGGCCGGACGGGAGGCCAGCGCCCCCCGCCGCGCGGTGGACCAGGGCCCCCCGGCCGCCGGGCAGGCACTGCCAGGCGAAGCCCGCGCCCCCTCCGCCCCACGGCTCGCAGGGGTGGCCTGCGGAGAGCCCCAGCCACTTTCGGTCCGAAGCGGCCTGCGCGTGAGATGAGAAGAGGGGGCGCAGTGCTCAGTCTCCAGGCAGCGCCCCCAGGGCTACTGCAGGGCTGTTCCCACTTCCACCTCCCGCCCCTGCTCCCAACCTTCTCACTAACCCAGGCGTCTCTTCCTCCCAGCAGCCTGCCTGGACTTTCCCAAGCTGAACTCCAGGCCGGCTGGTCTCCCAGACCTTCTGGTCCTGGGCCCCACCCCCCACCCCCTCGGCTCAAAGGTCGCCTTGCTGGGTTGGCCTTCCTCCCCCAGCGCCCAGCTAGAAGCTCACCCTTTCCTCTTAAGATCATCCTTAGGGGCGCCTGGGGGGCTCAGTCGGTGAAGCGTCCGACTTTCGCTTGGGTCATGATCTCGCAGTTCGTGGGTTCGAGCCCCGCGTCGGGCTCTGTGCTGACAGCTCAGGGCCTGGACCTGCTTCAGATTCTGTGTCTCCCTCTCTCTGACCCTCCCCTGCTCACGCTGCCTCTCTCTCTCTCTCCTAGAAATAAATTTTTAAAAAAAAATCATTTTTTGTAAATGTTTTTATTTATTTCTGAGAGAGAGAGACAGAACGTGAGCAGGGGAGGGTCAGACAGAGAGGGAGACACAGACTCTGAAGCAGCTCCAGGCCCTGAGCTGTCAGCACAGAGCCCGACGCGGGGCTCGAACCCACCAACCGTGAGATGATGGCCCGAGCCGAAGTTGGATGCTCAACCAACTGAGCCACCCAGGCGCCCCTTCTTAAGATCATTCTTGAGCCCTGGGACCAGTGACTCCCAAGGGGGCCAGAGAGGAGACTACAGATAGGAGACACGGTCCCTGGCTGGACTCGGGGACAGTGCAGGCTGCCTACCACACCCTATCCCAGACACCTGTCACAGACTAATTTACTGGGAGAAGGTGTTACTAATTGCCCCCTTTCACAGATGGGGAAACTGGGGTGCTGGGCGGGGAAGCTGCCTGAGGTTACACTGCCTGCAGTCGGGGTCAAACTCTATGCCCAGGGAGGCTCCCCTGCTCACTCCCACCCGGCCACCGGCCTGTCTGTTGGCCCCGGGGCCCTCAACGTGGCTTCCTTCCCTACTCGTGACTGGGGGCTGGCGCCAGCCTTCCTGCCACCCGGACCGGTGCCCGAGGCCCCACATATGTACACAGGCACACGCACGCACATGCACGCACACGCACGCACACGCAGCACAGCAGTGCCCCCACCCTGGGAAGAGTAAACATCTTCTCCAGAGGAAGCAGCAGGCCTGTCTCCCAAGAGAAAAATGTGGCCAAACCAGACCCAGGCGGCCCGTGGGCCCCACTCTCCCCACCACCCCGGAGTCAATGGCCTCTCGAGTTTGGTGGTAAAACATTGACAGCCCCCCTCCCCCACAGGACAGGCTCCCAGTGGGCGGGTGTTGGGGGCGAGCATGGGGCCCGGGCAGGCTCGGGGGACCAGGTGGACAGGCACCAACGTGGCACCGCAAGTGCTAGCATCTGAGTGTGAGCTCCCCTGCCCCCCTGGCCCGGGGCCCTACCCCTGTCCCCTGCCCCCTGCCCCTCTTCCCCCCTGCCCCTCTTCCCCCCTGCCCCCTGCCCCTCTTCCCCCCTGCCCCCCTGCCACCTGCCCCTCTCCCCCCCTGCCCCCTGCCCCTCTCCCCCCCGCCCCCTGCCCCAAGAGTGGCTCTCAGGGCCTGTAGGGCCCCCAGGGCTACCCCATCTCCTCATAGGATCCCCTCATAGGATCCCACCCATGGGCCCACACTCTGCGCCTGAGTGTCCTGTGTCCCCCACCCTGTGCCCCGGATAGCTCAGGACCGGCCACAGACAAGGTTGGGCCTCTGGGCCTCAGGGAGAACCCCTGGCTGTGAGAGGCCCCGGACAGAGGCTCCCTGGGTCCCGGGCCCCGCTGGGATGATGACTCCAGGAGTCGTGCCTTCGCTGGCTTCAGAGGTCTCTGCTGCCTCTTACCCCTTGCCTCTGGAAAGAGAGGCAGGTCCAGACCCTCCCCTGCCCAGGGGCCCCCACCCGCCTGGCCAGGACAGGGACTGAGCTGGCCGGATCCTATGACTCTGGAGAAACCACACGGAGCCTGGGGTTTGCACCAGGAAACCCGATCAACTAATGACAGGGTTGGCATGGGGGTGACCGGCTGAGGGCCCCACCACTGGCCTATCAGCAGCAGAGGGACCCCATTCCGCCACTTCCCACTGACAGTAGATGCCAGCGGCTAGGCCTCGAGGCCTCTGTACCGCCTCCGCCTCCGCTCTGCATTTGCCCTGGTTGGGCCCCCAGCCTCTCACTCGAGCCTGGCTGCCAACCCCCCTCCGCCAACCCATACCAGCCCCCACCCCCCGCCCTGAGAACCTTTGGAGCTTCTGAAACTGCCCTTCTGGAGAGGGGCGTCAGGCCACGGGGAGGTCTGGGCCCTGGCACTGTTACCTGCACCCTTCCTTGGGCCAGTCTGGCTCCTCCCTCCCGGCCGTCGGGGCTGCACGGCTCCAAGGTGGAGGCCTGGGGACTCAGGTGAAAGCAGCTCCGGAGACCACAGGCGTCCCTGTCCGCCCAGACCCACCCACGCACACATGCCCGCGGGGACACGCCGACCCCACAGCCGGCTCAGCCCAGCCCTCCCAGAGCCGCGTGGGGGCTGCCCCTCAGGGCCTGGGGTCCAGACACGGAGCTGGGCCGGGCTGGCAGCCCCCGGGAGGGCTCGGGCAGACGCACGCCTGCAGGGGCCCCAGAAGCCCGGAATGGCTGTCACACAAACGCTCCCGCTCGTAGCCTCGGGTCCCACAGCAGCCTGTGACCGACCGTGTCACCTAGCTCTCAGGAGGGGAAGCCCAGGCAGGCCCCGGCGGGCAGGGAGGATGGCAGGCTGGCCGGGATGGGCACAGGTGGCCTCCCAGGACCCGTGGGCACGGGGCACACTGCAGGTCCAGCCAGGGCGGGCACCGGAGCTTCCCTCTGTCGCTGTGGCCCGGGCGGGCAGCTTTAATTACCACTCGCTGGGCCCATTGAGCCGAGATAATCTGGGCCCGCTGCGGGCGGCTCAGGGAGGTGCCCCCTCCCCCCGCGGCCCGGGCACGGGGTCCTCAGGTTCTCACGTCCTGCCGGCCCCAATTAAAGCGAGCTCCGCAGGGCTGCCGCTGCGCTAATGAGCTCCGTGGGCTGCTGGGCTCCGCGCCAGGGGGGCGCAGGGGGGGTGGGGCTGGGGGGGAGGGGAGGGCTGGGACCATTCCGGAGGGGAGACCCAAGGGACTTCCCTTATCTGTGCCTACCTGCTAGCAGAGCTCGGAGCCGCCCCCCTGAAAGAGAAACACCTGACTGCAGGGAGCCCCCTCCCCGTGCGAAGCCCCCTGACAGCCGCACCCCCAAGTCGGGACGTCCTCGCACACGGCGGGAGGCGGGCCGGGCTGGGGTCCAGAGGGCGAGCGCTGGTGGACACAGGGCCTGGTGGTAGGGCTGGTGACCGCAGCCCGGGGCAGAGGCAGTGCGGGGGCTTTCCCTCCCAGCACTTCACCCGCAGAGCAGCCTGGGGCCCTGGGGTGACAGGTGAGGGGCCACCGGGTTGAAGGCCTAGGGAGCTAGAGAGGGTGGGTGTCAGGACCAAGGGAATTTGCCAGAAATGTTGAGGTGCCTAGGTCAGACTGGCTGGAGAAGCCCCTAGAAGTCCCTAGGGGTCTCTGTGTGGTTGGCCAAAGTCCCCTGACCTGGGGATTCGGGTCACTTGGGAGCTATGCCGTGAAAGTACGACTCAACTGGTGGAGGGAGGTGGGGGCCGGGAGGCCGTGACAGCTGGCTGGGGGTGCCGGGGCGTCACCGCCGGGACCACCCCCACTCTGCCCATCCTGGTGTGCCACACCACCTTGGAGGCGCTTCCCTACCCCTCTTTGGAGGCCGGGTTGGGTGTGTGGGGACCCTGCGGGGCTGGGATTGCAGGCCGGGAGCCCCCCCCCCCCTACGCCCAGTCCACCAGATGGGGGGGCTCTCGGAGCTGGGGCCTCTGGGTCTGCTCTGTGGTCAGTGCAGCCACCACTCCCATCCCCCCTCCGGTTGTGGGGCACGCCTGTGGGGCTCCAGACTTTGAAGAGGGGAGCAGGGGCCTTGGCAGGCAGAGGTGCAGAGATGAGCAACAGACAGAATGTAGGGGTCTGGCGGGAGCACAAAGTGTGTTGGGGCCCTTGCCCTGCTGACCTGACCACTTCAGGGAACCCGGGGGTCCACGGCCTAATCTGCTGGCCCCACCGAGGACTCTAGCCTGACCCTCCATGCACACAGCCGTGCGGCACACACGTGTTGGTGCACACGCGTGTGGACGCGGGGCACAGGTGTGAGCACGTGGCCCCCCGGGCAAGCACGGGTCTCAGGCCCGGCCCACCGCAGGAGCGAGAGATTGGTGCTGGGCAGCAGTGGGGGGGGGGGGCTGCTGGTCCCCACAGAGGGTCTGGAGGCCGGGCGATCACCCAGTTTCCTGGAAAAGCCAGAGGCAGGCAGAGGACCCCGGCAGGGCCAGGCAGGGCCGGGGCACCGAGGGGTTGGCCGAAGCCAGCTGTGCGTATGCAGGTGTGTGGGAACCCAGAGCCATGTTCCCAGAGATCCAGTGGAGGCAAGGGGCCCGGGCAGGCCGCCCCCCAGGGGGGACACAGAGACTGTAGGAGGGCGTCACAGTCACTTAAAGATGCCCATAGTCCTGGGGCGCCTGGGGGCTCAGTCGGTTGAGCATCCGACTTCGGCTCAGGTCATGGTCTCACGGCTCGTGGGTTCGAGCCCCGCGTCGGCCTCTGTGCTGACAGCTCGGAGCCTGGAGCTGCTTCGGATTCTGTGTCTCCCTCCCTCTCTGCCCCTCCCCAGCTCGTGCTCTGTCTCTGTCTTTCTCTCCAAAATAAATAAACATTAAAAAAAATAAAGATGCCCAGGGTCCCATGGGCCAGGCCAGGGCCACATGAGCCAGACTGGGGGGCCAGGCCAGGCCGGGGCCTTGGGCAGGGGCCACTCCTGTGCCGGGCCAGCCGCCATGTTGTCGCCGGGCCAGCCGCCCTTGGCTTCCTTCCTCCTCTTCTTTTCTAGCCACTTCTTTTGACCTGGAGTTTGAGGCCAGTGGGGGCAGAGGTAGTCTGTGTTCTCACGGGCAAGGGACCCCCTTGGGCAGGGCAGTTCCACCCTCGCCCCTTGGGGCGCTAGGTTTCGGTGCGCGGGCGCGGGGAGGTGCGTGGCAGCCACTCAGGAGCAGAGCCCCCGAGGGAGCTGACGGGACTTGGGCAGGCTTCGCGCTTCCACCCGTCCCTCCCTTGGGCCCTGCCCCTTCTCGCCCGCCTCCCCCGGCCGGAGGCTGGTGCCAGCCCTTGTTCTCCGGACAGCCGGTGAGCGCTGAAGGTGCTATCTGTGACAGCGGCAGAAAGGGCTCGTCACACCCAGGGCAGGTGTCGGCGCCTGGGAAGGCGCCAACTGGAAATCCATCCCCACCCCCAGCCCCCACCCGCCACAAACCTGGCAGGCCTTCCCCTGGGACGGGAGATTAGCCGGACCCTTGTCCCAGCCCCTCCCAGGTCTGTCTGCCCCCAGATAAGGTGGGTTCCAGAGTGAGCCGGGCGGGGGGGGGGGTGGCGGAGGACACGGCCCAGCTCCACAGGAGGGGGCTCTGGGGTCTCGGTCTCTCAGTGCCCGAGCCGGGGGAGGCTTAATCTCAGATCCCAACTCCCTTCCTGCTCAAGTGGCAGCAAGATCTGGGTCAGGACGGGGGCCGGGTACGAGCGTGCCCCGGTGTGGGCTTACTGCTCTCACAAAACCCTCCCCCGGGTCCCTGGGGGTGACCGCGACGGGCCGACTCCCACGCTGCCTGCCCGGCTCTCCCCGCCTGTGACAGCCCCCAGCCGGGCCCCGCCAGGGCCCCGTGCACGCCCGGCGCCCACCCAGGCGCTGCTCCCTCACCGGGCACACGCGTCCCCACCTCTCGGGCCACGGCCGGCTGGGCCCTGCGCTGGGAAGCCCCTTCTGAGCCTCTGGCCCCAGGCCCGGCCCTTCCTGACGGGGAGTTCCAGGGGACCCCACAGCCCTCGCCTGTCTGGAGTGCGCGTGTGCTCTGTTCCCCCGTGGCTGAGTGTGGGCAGCGGGGCTCTGTGGACATGGGAGGGGCCCCTCTTCCTGGAGCTTCGAGAGCCGTCCCGGGTTCGGCCTGTTCTCCACCTGTAGGCACCCCCCGCCCCCGGGGCCAGGGCGCCTGAAGCTCCCTGCTTGCCCTCTAGACAGCTTTTAGTCCATGCTGTGTCCACAGCCCTTCCGCGGCCACCAGTCCCAACCAGCTTGCTGGTCACCTGCACAGCTCGTCAGCGCCTCCCCTGCTCTCCTGCGTCCCGCGCTTTCCTCTGAGGAAGCGTCTGGATTTGCGCCGCAGCCCCCGCCCTGTGGCCCTGGTCTAGGCTGGGCCCTCACGTGGGTCTTGGCCGCCCTTGCTTCCACTTTATCCCCACATCCCGGGGATTTGCCGGAAGTCCCGGGCCATCCACTCACCTGCTGTCCTTCTGTCCCCCACCCAGGCCACACGCACAGTGGGCGCTTTCTCCACCCGCCCCCCCCCCCCGGCTGACCGAAGGCTACTCCCGGACTCAGCCAGCTTTCCCAGGCCTTTCCCTGACCCCTTGGGCCCAGGGCAGTCCCCATGGCCGTTGAGTCTGAGCAGAGGGTCCCATTGGCTATTGTCAGTCATTTCCAGGCCCAGGGGACACCCGGGCCCCGGAATGTGGCCAGAGGGTAGGTGACACAGGACCCACCTGTGGCCCACAGTCCAGCTCCAACGTCCCCAGGAGCCCCGTCGCACGTGGGCCCCGTCTCCAGACGCCGGCCTGAGCACACCGACACCACACACCCCTGCTTCAGGAAGGCAGGTCTTGGCCAAGTCGCAGGATGGGAGGCCGTGGCCGGGGGCGTCAGGCGGAGCCGTGGGGGCTGGGAAGGGTCGGGCTATGGCGGGGCCCTCTGCAGGTCACCCAGGGACAGGGCCCACTGTCCCCCGTGGCCCCTACAGTTTGAGGTTTGGGACGGGGGCTTCCCAGCAACACCACGGGAGCCGGCAGGGCGGGCCATCGCTGTCCTGCGTGTCGGCTTGTCAGAGTCGAGCAGACACCCTCCTCCAAGAGCACAGACTGCTGGGGACTCAGGTCTGGGACACTGATACCGGGGTAAGGCCCACAAGGCCCCAAAGCTCACCCCCGCGGGCCTGGAGCTCCCCTTGGCCTCAGGGGGTGTCCCAGAGGGGGCTAACATTTGAGACTTAATTGCAGGCTCCTGGCCACCAGCACGCCACCCAAGGGGGCCTGGGTCCCTAGCGGTGCCCATGCCCGGGGCAGTCGGCACTCTCCCAGACAGCCTCTCCCCTCCCCGCTCGGTCCCCTCACTTCCTCGGACTCGCCAGCGGCCAGCGGGACCCAGCCTCAGGGCTCCTGCCGGGGCTGCTCCCTGGGCCTGAAGCACTGTTCCCTGCGCAGCAGGGTCATGTGCTCTAACGGTTGGGGCTGTTTACTCAGTGTCCCCTCTCCCCACCCTCAGCTCGGCCTCGGTGGAGATGAAGCCAGGGAGCCTGGTGGCCACGGGGGGCACAGTGGCCACGGGAGATAGGCCGGTTCTTCCTCACCCCCCTTAGGGCTCCGTCTGTGTCCCTCGTCATGGGTGTCTGCGGCTCGCCGAGGGCCCACGGCCGGACTGGACAGAGAATACTCAAGGTCCCCCAGCCCCCCGGCCTAGACCACGGTCCCCACCCCCACAGACACACACGCTAGACTTTCCTCAAACACAACTCCGTTTCCATTTGTACCACTGATTGTCTGTGCGGACAAAGGCCCCTTTCAGGGACCTCAGAGGTTCAGCAAATAAATAAATGAATGAAGTCTCCGAGAGGAAGAGATGGTGGGAAGGGGCCGGGCTGGGGGGGTGGCGGGGCAGACTGGCACCCTAAGAGGCACGCAGGCTGGGGACAGAGAGGACGGCCGGATACCAGGGGGCCTGCCTGCCCAGCCTGTTCGGGGATGGCGGCCCAGGAATCACAGGCTCCCACTGAGGGCTCCCACAAAGGGTTAGGACTGGCTTGGTCTGGAGTCTGGTTTGTCCTAGAGCACATCACGGGCCCCCCGGGGAGGGCGGGCTCAGAGGCCCCAACCCGGGGAAGAGAGGTGGCGGCCCGCATACGGTCCCCCGTGTTCCTCAAGCCAGTCCCCCCCTGACTGTGAATCCTCCTGGGGACCCAGCTTAGACCCAGGGCCAGCCCTTAGCCCAGAGGAGGGACCTGGTGCGCCTGAGCCCCTCAAAAAGCAGGTGGGATTTGGGGGCCCCCGCGCGCTGCTGTCCAGGGCAGGACACGAGCACCTGGTGCTGAGCCTGCAGCTCCGGGGTCCGGAGGGCACCCATGCCCCGCCCTCACGCCTCCTGCCCGGGTCAGGCTCCCCCCAGCCTAGTTCTGAGGACCCTCAGAGGTCAGCTAGACCCCCTTCCCCGCTTCCTCAGTCACCACCACCAGACTCATGGGGACACCCACCGCGAGCGCACGGCCCTGAGCCCCTCCGCCCTCCCGCTCTGGGCCCTCCGATGCGCCTGGAAGGGTAACGGCTGTGTTTCACAGAGAGGCCTGGCCCAGCCCGTCAGGGAGACAGCTCAGGCTCCCCAAGGGAAGTAGATTCCAGTCAGGTCCCAGCCCCGGAGGGGACCTTGTGACGGGTCCTTCTTCCGTGCCCTCCAAGACAGACAGAACCAGAACTGGGCAGCCAGTGGAGAGAGGGCTAGAGGGGTCCAGGAGGGCTGCCTGGAGGAAGGGGCTGGGGGAAACGCCTACAGGAGAGCAGGGGCTGGCCTGCTGCGTCGGCTGCGCTCCAGTCCTGGCCTGGTCCAGCCCCCAGGGCAGTGCTGACTCCTGGCTATTCTGGGGACAACAATGGCCGGCATTTAAATTCCAATTGAGTCGGCCTGAGTGGCCTCGGGCGTGAGAACGGGAGCCCCCACCCCCAGCCTGAGCCCCGCCCGCCACATTCCTGCCTCCCCGGAGATGGCCACGGCCAGGCCGTCGCCAGGGGGCCGGGAATGCGGCACTCAATGGCCAGGGACAAGGGCCCATTGAGCAGTGACGGGCGGGATTGAGCCGTCAGCGCCCCTCAGCTCAGGTCCCCCCCCCCCCGCCCCCCCCCCCCCCCCGCCTCCCAGTGTTCCCAATGTCACCTGCCAGGGGGACCCTGTTCGTGCCTTCCTGCGCCCGGAGCAGGCTGGGCCTGGGTCCTCCTGACGGACCAGCGACGCACAGCTGTGGCCCCGACGCCCCTCCGGCCACAGCCAGAGACGGGACTGTAATCGGGCCGTGGGGCGCTCCTGCCCGGAGTCCTTGGTGCAGCCAGTGCCCACAGGCAGAGGGGCCACGCTCGCTCCCGGCCGCAGGGCCCGCTGACCGCCGCCCACCCCTGGCCTCCACCTGGCGCCCCAGCCCGGCGGCCCGCCCCATGTCCTGCTCCCGGCCGGCGTCCCGGCCGCCCGCGCTGCCAGCATCCGCGAGGGGAGGCGCGGCCTCGCCGCAGCCTTCGTGCCCCGTGGCCGTCAGGGGCTCCACGTGTGCGTGAGGAATCGGGGTTTTAGCGCCCACAAGCATGGCCAGGACCTGCCCCCAGCGCCCCAGACAGGACGCAGCGCCCTCATGGCAGCGCCTTGTCCTGGCCGCACTCGGGCCCCACCGCGTGAGGCAGCCCAGGCCCGCGGTCTCGGCCCCTCCGTGGAGCCAGCCACAGGCCCGCTGCCGGACCCACCGGCCTCGCCCAGGCGGGTCGCCCAGACGGGACCCTGGGCCTCCTTGCCCTGCGCGGCTGGGCACAGCCCTCCCTCCACGTCCGAGGCCTTCTTTTCTCAGGCCAGGGTGGGGAGGACATCAGGTGGGACGCCAGGGGACCCGAGCCCAGGAGGGGTAGTCCCGGCGGGCGGTGGGTGGCCAGGAGGCACAAAGGCCTGGCCGCGAGGGCCCCCACCTGGGAGAGAACTCGGGGGCCGGAGAGAGGCTGGCTCGGCGCCCGCGGGCAGCAGGGCGGCCCCGCTTGGGAAGATGAACCCATCCACCGGTCTCCTGGGTGCAGGGGGTGGGGGGGCCGGCTGAGAGGGTGGGAAAGAACAAAGGGGGAGCCCTCGGCCAGGGCGGACAGCCTGCCGGGTTGGCCGCCCGCGCGCCCCCCCAGACAGGCGTCAGGGGATCGCAGACAAGTGAGGTGCTGAGGGCAGGGTCTGGGCTCACTGGGAGCCTCTGGGGTTGGAAGAGCAGCGCTCGGTCCATCCCTGTGGCTCACGTGAACCCCCGGAGCCGTGAACCGTGCCAGGCACCCCAGGGCTGTTCAGAGGATAGTTGTGGGACGGACGGACGGACGGACGGACGGAAGGGTGGTGCTTCACAATGCAGAGCTGAGGCTGGCGGCAAGAAGCGCCAGGGAGTGGAGGGGCCTGCGGAGTCCCCAGGCCTGGCCGGCCACCGCCACCACGGTCCAGAGAACGCCGCGGCCTCCGGCAGCCTCCTCCGTCCTCAGCCTGCAAGCTGTCCACTCTGCCCTGGCCCCCCGTGGGCTGTCCACCCCGTCTTCACCCCGCGTGGGCTATCCACTCCGCCCTCTGTCGTGAGGGGCCCTTGCTCATGGCCGAGAGTGGACAGGGGTGGCTTTGCTGAGCAGGTGGCCCCTGAGGGGCCAGGGCGGGTAAGGTGGGTGCTGGGAGATGGAGGGACAGAACTCCAGGACGAGGGGTCCCGTGCAAAGGCCCTGAGGTATCAATGAACCCTGTGTCTGAAGAGCGGCCTGCAGGAGGGTGGTCAGAGAGGTTGTTGCATGAGGCCTCGGCTGTGCTGAGACACAGCCAGGAACCTGGGAGCCACAGGGGGCCGGAGCAGAGGGTGGTGTGGTTGGATGCAGACTTCAGCAGGACCTTGGCTGCCTGGGGAGGCGGGACTGAGGGAGCAGCGCCCAAGGTCAGGCACCAGGAGGCTCTGGGAAGACAGAGCAGCCAACAGGGCTGCACCCATCCAAGGGCTGCCACCCCACCCATGGCCCCACCTGATGCCCAGGCCTGAGCCAGCTCCTTGAACCCCTGATGACCTTGCTTGGAGCCACTCAGCTCCTCTTTGCCTGGAGTGGGATCCAGGACCACGGCTGGACGGCTGGACGGTGGTGCGGACTGACAGACGGCACAGTGGCCCTCCAGGCCCCTCCAGGCCGCAGCTGCAGGGTGGAGCTGTGGTCTCAGCCCTGGGAGGGAAAATGTGGCCTTAGGCTTTCCCTCTTTGCCTTGGCTTCCAGGGAGCTCAGGATCAAGCTAAGGGCTCAAGAGCCATCACTGTCCCTCCCTGGGTTCTGGAATGTTTCTCTTGTCTTGGACTGAATAAATCCACTGTAGAAAAGCCGTATTTCTCAGCAGCTTCAAACTCAAACTTGCACAGCAGATGTCTCTACATCCCAGAGATGCACTTTCCTCAACCTCAGCCCCAAACGGCCGCAGCCCTGGCCCAGCCCTGGCCTCAGCCGAGCTACCGCCCCAAACTGCAGCCCTGACCCTGGTCAGAAGCAGCCACTGAGAGCTGGGCTGGGACCTGGGACCTGGTGGCTCGGAGCCCAGCCCCTGCTGTGACGCAAAGCTTGTCCTCAGGCCCCCGGGGTGGGGAGGGGGGGGAGGGGGGCAGATCCCATCCTGTCCCCAAGGTATCAACACACATAAACACAACAAACACACAGGTCATCCGTCTGCACTTCTCTTGTCAAGGACCTGGGGACCTAACCGGAGCCCCAAGGTGCTTCCCAGGTGGAAGGGGTATCCCGAGCAGGGGTGACTTTCCTGTTCCTGAAGGGTTGAAGCCGATGCCATTGGCAGAGCTGCGACGGCAGGCGCCGGGCTCAGTGACGTGTCACGCCCTGCATGGGGAGAGGAAGGACGGTGCAGCCCTCACACCTGGCATCACCTGCCTGGGTGCTCCCAGAGGGCAGGGCGCTGGGCTTGGGGAGCTGCCTGGGGCTTGGTGGCCCTGGGCGCTGGCCGGCGTGCCCCGTAAGGGCGGCTGTGTTCAGGCCACTGTCAATGGGCCGTTGTGCTCGGCAAGGGCCACAGGCCCTGCCCGCCTGGCGGGTCCCGGCTCCGGCCGGCAGCAGCTGGCCGCCGCACACGGCCCGGATGTGGGGTGCCTTGGCCTGGGACGGATGCACATCCTGGGGCCTCTGGGAGACCTGCCGAGCGAGAGTGCCCCCCGTGCTCTGCCCCCTCGGGCCAGCCAGCTGTCCTCAAGTCCACGCTCACTGTCCCGACAGGGCAGGGGACCGGCGGCCCCCCGGGTCGGCCTTGCGCAGCTGCTCTGAGCCTGAATCGCCGTCCCCCTCTCATGGGGCAGGGCTGCGGGGGTCCTGACTCTCAGGGAGCAGAATCTCCTATCCCACCTTGAAACCCCCTCTGTTAGCCCCGGAGCCCCTCTGTGAACGTGGGGTTGGGCAGGGGCTCAGGGGGCCCAGCCGGCCTCCTCGGCTTGGCTCAGGGCATCCCGGGGGCCCGGGACTGAAGACAGCCTCTGGGAGCAGGGTTAGAGACCTGAGAGTGCAGGTGGGGCCGGGGGACTGGCTGAGGCCCCCTAGCAGGACAGACCCCCTTCCGGGGCCAGCCTTGGTGAACCGAAGACAGGGACCCAGATTTGGCCAGTCTGTGGTGGGGACGCCCGTGTGGAGAAGGCCAAGCCTCCAGCCACTGCCAGAGAGACGATGCTGTGGGTGATCGAGGGTGTCAGCCAGGGGGCAGGCTGGCACATGGTGGCATGTGCGCCACAGAGCTGCCACCTCTGAGTGCTTTCTGACCCCCCAGCTCTACCCCTCTAGGGTCATACACACCCCGGAGACCTCAGAGACCCCTCCCCAAGGGGCTGCTTCCTTGACCCAGGGTCTCTGGTTCAGCTCAGCTGCTGCTGGATGCCCGCCTGTGGTGGGTGAGCTGGCCCCGCGCCCAGGGACCCAGGGGTTTCTGGTGGAGGGCAGTGGGTGGGTGTGACTTCATGGGGGCGGCCCCGTCAGGGCTGAACTGCAGGGGCGATGGGAAGGGTCTGAGGCCAGCCCGTGTCCTGCATGTCCGAGGCTCTCTGATAAAGACCCAGTCTCCGGTCACCTAATCCCTCGAGTAGCACCTTTACTGTCCCCATTGTGCCTGAGACCACTTGGTAAGTGCTGGCAGAGCTGGGCCCCCTCCGTCCAGTGCTCTCTGGGCCTAGAACACTCCTGAGATGGTAAGGGTGGGGTCAGGGCAGCCAGGGCTGATGCCACTGAAGGCCCGGGGGGCATGGGGACATTCAGAGGCCAGGAGAGCAGAGGGTCTGCAGAAGAGGAGCAAGGGGCTCTTGTGCCCAGCTCCCCGCTTCTGAGGGTGCTCTCTGGGGGCGGAGGGGCAGGGCAGGCTGGGGAGAGCCTGAGCAGGGAGGCCTCGGGGAGCAGGCCGGCCCAAGGCGAGTCCCCACCTGCCCGACCAGCCGGATTTCTGGCACCACCAGTTCTGTGAGCTGCACAGTAGCGCACAGTCCTGAATCCCTTAAGCTCTTTACACGGAGAACGTGTCGTCTGGGCCGTGTGTGCGTGCGCGCACGCATGAGCGGGACACGGCGAGGGCAGCGTGGGGACGTGGGAATGAAGGAACCTCCGAGGCCCCACCAGCTCTTGGTTGCAGGGGTCTGCTGCTCCCGCTAGCCCTCGGCAGGACGGGGGCAGCGAGGAGGGGCCAGCCCGGGACCGGGGGACGGGCCGCCAGCTCAGGACAGCGTGTGAATGGTCCCGCCCTTCTGGCCGGCGCGCTGAATCTGTCCCCCAACCACTCTGGGCGGTGAAGGCAGGAAGCGGCCCGTGCATGGGTCGGGGAATGGCAGGGGTGGCTGGTGGCCCTTCCTCCTCTGTACCCACCCCCTCTGTGGGCTGGGCCTCAGGCCGTGGGGACCTGGAGCTCACCCCGAGGTCCCACGACGCTGCAGGCCCCCAGCACCCGGAGATACACCTTGAGCACAAGCCATGCGGGACAGAGCTCACTGAACCCCTGGAAAGTTCTCAGAAGCTGCTGAGGGAAGGAGGGGACATGGTCAGGGCACATCAGGGGCAGGGTGGCTGGGAGGGCAGCTAACGGAGACCCTCCATGCCCCGGAAAGGCGCAACCAGACGCACGCCTGGGGGGAGGGGCTGCTCTCCATGTGCTGTGTGTCCCTGGGACAGGGGACTATTGTCTCTGAATCGAAGTAGATTCCTCATCTGTCTCCCTGAGGTCCTTCATCTCCTTAGCCTCAAAGACCCAAGGGGCTGAAAGAGGGAGCCTTTCCTGAGCTGGCCGGGCTTGGTCAGGATCGCCCGGCCACCAGGCGCTTGTGGGCTAGCCTGGGGTCTGCACTAGCCAAAGGCTGTCCTCAGCCAAGTCTCGTCCCCGTGGGGCTGGAAGTGGGGGCCACCCCGAAGCCCAAGCAGAGGGCGTCACCTGAGGCCTCCGACCCGCTCATGCCTCCCAGACACGAACACGTGAGCGCAGATGCACACACGTGGAAACGTGTGCACCGGGCTTGGCCTGGGCCCAGGTGTGCTGGGACGTGGGGCCCCTGCCTTCACTGGGTGTGTGCTTGGGCAGGTGTGCAGAGCCTGCCCAGCCTTGCTCTGACCCAGTTTTCCGGGCCCGGCCCGGCAGGCAGCACTGGCGGTGGAGGCCCACGGAGCTCCTCACCAGCAACGTGGGTGCCCAGGGCCCGTGGCATCTTGTCGGAGGCAGCCGGCTAGCTCCATGTGCTTAGGGCTGAGGTGCAGGCGGCTCCCGGGGACACGTGTGCAGACATGGGCTTGCGTGGGGGTCTGCGCGCATGTGCTCAAAGGTGTATCCGGAGGTGCCCCCTCTGAGGGCTCTGGGCCCCCTAGGGCCTGCCCACCTCCCCTCCTACCTCGGGACGCGCCCATACATCACCTGAGGACCACGCCCTGCGGCCCTGCGCTGCTGACCTGACGGAGGGCCTCCCCGTTCCCCCTTCCCTGAAGTCAGTCATAGCCCAGCTGGAGACCAGGATCCGGGGAGGTCATGGACTTGGGGCTGAGCCCAGGGAGCCACGGGGCCAGGAAGGCCTCAGGAGCTGTCCCAGAGGAGGGGTGAGAGGGAGGGTCCCGAAGGGCAGGGAGGCTGCGGGAGCACTGCCACGGGGAGGAGGCGGGGAGGGTGTGCGGAAGGGTGGCCGTGGGAAGGGAGCCCTCGCCTGATAAGCCCCTTTGATCTGCACTGAGGCAACACAGACCCCCTGTCCCGAGATAACCGAGACCTGGGAGCCACAGGCCCCGGCCGAGCCGTCCTCTCCAGGGCGCTCTGCCCCCACCCACGGGGCTCTGGGCAGACACCAGCCCAAAACGCCACTGGATCTCTGGGCAGGCTCGGTGGGGGGCTGGGGCAGGGTCCTGAGCCCAAACGCAGCCCCTCCCCCTGGGAACTGCCCGCAGCCCCGGCCTGGCTGTATCTGGCCCCACTGGCCTGGGAGGGGACACCTCCAGGCCTGGCTGACACCAGCCAGCCAGGCCTGGCTCCCCATTGCCTTCACCCTGAACCTGCCCCCCTATGAAGCCCCCCCCCCCACTGTGGCCCCTTGAGCAGCCCCATCTGACCTGAGTTATACCGCAGCGTGAGCACAGGTGTGGACACTGCTCTGTGTGAGACGGTAGCACACGGCCCAGGCACCCTCTCCATGACGGCTACCCTCTGCCTGCGGGGTGGCCAGCTGTCCCCCGCGCCCAGGGGCCTCTCCCAGCCACGCTCCCGGTCCCTGCAGGGCAGGCCAGCTGGACAATAAAGTTGTCAGAAGCCCTGGGCCATGGGGAAGGCAGGCAGGCGTGGCAGGGCAGGGAGGCTTTGGGAGGCCCCACAAAGACATCTCTATTAGGGGGCTGCAGACCCCGCCTCGCCCCAGGGCCTCCCAGGACCCGGAGAGTTGGTGAGCATGGGCAGAGGTGGCCCTCAGGCTCACCGCCCATCAGGGCCCACTGGGAGGGCAGGCCCACTGGGCAGAGGAGCAAACTGAGACTGGGAGCTGCATGGTGATGGCACCCCCACTCTGGGAGAGCCCCTGAGTGGGAGCACCCCGAGCAAGGAGCTGTTGAGATCTGGACCTCGTGAGGTGCTCCCCTGTGTTCAGCAGGCACCCAGCACTCACCCCTGCCCCAACATCCGGGCACGGGCTGACAGCCCCCCACGTGAACGATAGCTTCCTTTCTCCTTAAAGTTCCAGCAGCTGGGTTTGGGGAGAAGCCCCCGATGGGTGGAGA
Source organism: Hyaena hyaena (assembly GCF_003009895.1). Taxonomy (NCBI): domain Eukaryota; kingdom Metazoa; phylum Chordata; class Mammalia; order Carnivora; family Hyaenidae; genus Hyaena; species Hyaena hyaena. The sequence continues at coordinate 26,057 of NW_024080695.1, forward strand.
GGGTGGGGGCACTCTGCCATCGGGCCCTGGGTCAGCAGAGGTCACCGCGGCTTTTTCTCCCAGAATCCCCAGAGCCAGGCCCTCTTCTCTAGGAAGCCCAGGACCCCCATAGGTACCCCTTCCCTGCGCTTCCCCAGGGCGGCCGCCTTCTTTCTGACCACCCTCCACCCAGCTGCTGTCACAGCCCCTTTACGCCTGGGAGACAAGGCCCTTGCCCGAGACCAAAGAACTGGGCAGCAGATCCGGGACTCTGCCCCGGACACCAGGCTTTGACCTTTCACCCCGCAGCCTATCCTGGGCCAAGTGTCAGCTCAGCCAGGGCTCCGGGACTGAGCGGGCCACTGGGGAAGCCTGGAGCAGGGGCCATGCCCCCCTGTTACATTCTCCAGGGTGGGAGGCCTGGCAGGGGCGGCTCCTGGGGGGCCTGCGTCCGGCTGGGGGTGAGTAAGAACAGGGCTCCTGACAGCAGCTGCCTGGCGCGCCAGCAGCCTCTGCCCAGCCTCGGCAAGTTCACTCTGCAAACAGCTGCCTCCTCCAATTAGCTCCCTGCAGCCCTGCGCGCCAGCATCTGGGGGAAGGGCCTGGGGGCGGGGTGGGGGGTGGGCCCTCCCTCCAGCTGCTGGGTGCTGGGTGAGGGGGAACTGGCCTGCCCCACGGACTCCCTAAATGCTACAGAGAACACCTCACCCTTCCCAAGCTCAGCGCAAATCTCCCCAGGCCACTGTGTGCCTGGGCAGACCACGCCATCGTGCTTCTGTGCCTCAGTTTACCCCCCGTCAAGCACGGAGGAGGAGCAGGTGTGAGGTCCTTTGTCAGAGCCGCCATCGCCACCAGCTTAAGTCCTGGTGTTCCCACAGGATGCAGGCTGCTGCTCCTCGAGTTCTGGGGGGTTCCCTTGGCCCCAGCCTGGGCTAGACAGCAACTCTGGCCTCCAGCCGGCAGAGGTTAAGGCGTCCCCTGCCCACTGGACCCAGCCGGCTGATCTGACCTCGCTGGCTCTGGCTGGAAGTGTGGCTGAGGTTTGTCCACGGGTGACCTGTGCAGAGCCAGCGAGGGGGCCAGGGAGAGAGGCCCCGAGGAGGGACTCTGGCTGGGGCTCCGGACAGGGCTCACAGGGCTTCCTAGAGCAGGTGACTCGGGCCAGCAGGACCTAGAGGAGGGGCCTTGCATGGGGCAGGGTGGAGGCCGCCCAGGAGGGAGGGGGTGTGACGTGGGGCTGGCGCAGCGGCCCCTGAGGCCTGGATTCCTAATTCAGCGGGAGCCTGCTAGCCGGGCTTGTTTATTCTTGGCAGGAAGGCTGGTGTTGGGGGGCTGGGGGGGGGGGAGTGAAGCCTTTTCAAAAAATAATAATAATAAAAACGCTCATTTAGAAGGCTCCCAAGACGTGCTGAACTCCAAAAGGGTCTTGGAAAAAATGCTGAGAAGGTTTAAGTGTAAATGGACCCAAAACACCATAATTAAATTTCCCTTAAATTTACCAGAGTTTGGGGTCAAAGAAAAAATAAAACTTAGGGAAAATACACTTGAGGGTTCAGGCGAATGCCAAGTGCTTAGAAAAATAGATTTCTGAGCTGTTCCGCGGCTACCGACCTGGCCCCCGCCAGCCCCAGGAGCTGCAGAGGCCTTAACCGCTCCTGGGCCGGCTCTGGCCACCTCTCCAAGGGCCCTAGTGCCCGCCCCCCCCAGGGCCCCCCCCCAGCCAGACCCTCCGCCCACGCCAGCTCCCTCCTGCCCCCGGGGTTGTGCCAGGGCTCCCATGGGGAGCTGGGGGCCCCTCACCCCCAGCCTGGGTGGGAGCCCAGTGGAAGCTTGAGCCTTTGTCTCTCCCTCCTCCCTTCCCTGCCACTGCTTCCTGCATCTACAGACAGCCCTGGTCTCCAGGCTTGCTCATCTGGTAACAACCCCACTTTCCAAACCTAAAGTCGGGATTTGAGGTCTAGCGGCCTGAACAAACCAAGGGGTACAGAGGCCAGAATGTCTGGACTGGGGCTGCTTCAGCACATCCCAGAAGACAGGCTCCCAACAGCACATGATTATGGTGTTGCCCTCTTTGCTCAGCCTGCCAGGAAGCTCAGAGCTAAAATTAAGGATCTGTTACAGTAGATAGTGTCGGCCCATGGGTTTTGGAATATATTCTCTTCTCCATGTTCTTTAAAGCCCCATTTCTGTTATCATGAACAAATCAATTGTGCTTTTTTTTTTAAAATGTTTTTAATTATTTCTGAGAGAGAGAGAGACAGCATGAGCAGGGGAGGGTCAGAGAGAGAGGGAGACACAGAATCTGAAGCAGCTCCAGGCTCTGAGCTGTCAGCACCGAGCCCGACGCAGGGCTCGAACCCACGAACCGCGAGATCATGACCTGAGCCGAAGTCAGATGTGTAACCGACTGAGCCCCCCCAGGCCCCCCCAGTTGTGCTTTTTATTTTAATCCTCCTCAAATTTTCTGAGTGCAAATTGAAAAGGCAGAGATTACCCATGATCCATAGCAGCTGTGGCCTCTCTCGAATCTGTTCTTCCTTCTTTGGTGGACGGAGGCCAGCCCGGCCCAGCTCAGCACCTCCTCCTCCACCCTTGGTAGCCTGCCCGTCCCTGGGGCCCGCACGGGAACCAATGGCTTCCAAACGGGCAGGGATGGGTGTTAGGAGATGGGGAGGTCCCAGGGGGGATCAAGCAGCCTGCCTGGAGGTCCCCCAGAGAAGGTGTACGGGGCCGAGAATTAAAGTTCCCTTGGGGCCTCGGTTTCTCCCACTGCAGCACCGGGCTTCGGGGCAGGGCCGAGAGAAGCTGCCAGCAGCAGCCGCACCCCTGCACCAGGCACTAGGAGGCTCTGAGCAGGGGCCCTCGCTGCCCTGGGTTCCAGGCCCTGGTGCACGTCCATCAGCTGCCACGGAGGCCGGGCAGCTTGCATGGCAGGCGGATGTGGATTCCAGGCCCCACCAGGAGCATTCTGCGGGCAGGAGGAGGGGCCGAGGGGCCGTCCCTACACCCAGGCAGGTGCCCCGCAGCCCGGCGCCCGCTCCTGCAGCACCCCTCTTAGCTCACGCCTGCACAGGTCCCAGCAAGCCGGGCCGCCCAGCTCTGAGTCACTGACCGGGCCGGGCCGGGCTGCGCGTCAGCCCCCCACTCTTGCCAGAGGTCTCCTCCACTCACCTGCCCTGGGGAGCCCCATGGGGGGGAGACGGGTGGTCGCGTAGGGGAGCGGGGTGGGGTATAAACACCGAAGGGAAACTAGCGGGCCAGAACTTCTACCACCACCACCACGCTGACTCCTGACTCCGGCGGGCTCTCCACCCTCCTCGCACCTGCTGGCCTGCCTGACGCGCCCAGAGGGCCTCCATGGGGGGGGGGGGCGGAGGACTGTGAGGCGCCTCTGGGCAAATCCTCCACCACGTGGGCCTCGATGCACAGTGGCTGTGACGGCTACTTTTAGCAAGGGTTGCCGAGAACTTGGGAAAGGGGCGCACACAGCGTGTGAGTAACAGGCCCGGACAGTGTCAAGGGAAGGCCCTGTGAACACGGGGACTTGGAAAGAACAATTGTGAACAATACAATTATTTTTCAATAACAATGAAAAATGCCTTCAAGCAACGCCCTCCTCTGGAGGCAAGGGTGGGCCGCGCAGATGAGTCCTCTGTGCCGGCAGCGCAGCCGCCGCGCCTGGACCTTTTGGAAGCAATTTGGCAGAGCCAGCCGAGAGCCACAGAACCTCTTCTTCTTTGACCTAAATGCCACCAGACATTTAGGAGAGGCCATAAAGAAGGGGCCCCTGCAGGCTGTGGGTGCCACCAAAGGAACCAGCCACCACAGGGAGCGTGGAGGGCAGAATCCGAGGCAAGTCCACATCCTGAACCCCGGAAACTGGGAATGTGGCCTTAGTTTCTGTGGTGTCGTTAAAGTAAGCTCTTGGGATGATCTTGGCTTATCTGAGTGGGTCCTACGTCCAACAGGAAGTATTCCTGGAAGAGACGGAAGGGAAAAGCCCGTGTGACTGGGGGGCAGGGACATGGCCGCAGGGCCCCGGAGCAGCTGGAGCCTCCCGAGGCAGGAAGGGGCAGGAAGGGCCCTCCCTGGAGCTTCGAGGCAGCAGGGCCCTGGCCACACCTTGATCTCAGACTTCTGGCCTCCTGGACGGGGAGAAACTAAATTTCGGCCAACCGGTCTGTGGTAATTTGTTGCAGCAGCCTTAGGAAAGGAACACAGAGTGTGAGGCACCCAGGGGCCAACCCAGGCCTGGTGCTGGAAGAAGAGGGGGGCAGCCCCCTTCCCGCAGGCCTGAGGGGGAGGGGCAGGGCAGAAGAGCAAGGGCCTCGTCTCCCAGCGACCTCTCCTCTTGCCAGTGGGGCCCAATGGCCAGACCCACGCAGAAGCCGGGGAGGGCGGGCTGGCCACGCCGCGCCGGGGTCAGGCTTGCGGGGACGGACAGAAGGGACGCGAGGGAACAGCTAATGCAGACGGGCAACCCCCTACGGGCACTTCTGCTAACGACACATTCCTGGGAGGCAGAAAGCAGAAAGCCACTCGCAGGACGATGGGCAGATGCTCACCTCTCAGAGGCCCGGGGATGCAGGGAGCTTTTCTCAGGGGTCCAAGAGGGACCCGTGCGTGGGCACTGTCCTGTGAGCCCACGGCAAGGAACATTACAGAGCCTTTCCCGGGCCTCGGAAGGTCCCCGGGGACGCCGGCCCCCAGGTGCCCGCTGCTGCCCCTTCCTCTCTGCCTCAGTCTGAGGGGACTCCGGCACCGCCTGCCGGGTGTGTCCACAAAAGAATCGAGAGGACAAACGCAATCCAGGCCACACAGAGGAAGAGGGCAAAGGGGACCGTCACCCCACACCCATCCTGGTGTGTTAAGTCACTGATTAAATAGCTGGTTTATACATCAGAGCACAATAGTAGATCAGACCTGGGATGGTCGCCCAGGAGAAGACGTAGGTGGGGTGGCCGGGGGCTGGGCACTGCAGGGGTGTGACGGCCCTGCTGGGGTTCAGCAGGGGGCGCAGGCGTGAACAGAACAGGCAACGAGGGCAGCACACGGCAGAGTCGGTAGGCACAGAGGGAAGCACACACCAGGGCTCCTGGGAGCAGGGACTTTCTAGGGCCCTCAAGTCTGGCCTCAGAGGCAGGGGTGTCTCTAGATTGGCTTCTTCAAAGCACAGGCGGTACCTGAAGCTGGGGGGTGGTGCGAGCAGCCAGGCACAAAGGGGCTGTGCTGGGCCATTTTCCTGAGGATCAAACCAAGTAAAAGAAGCAGGAGCCAGGTAGTCCAGAGACAGTTGGAGGGGGCCACGACGCAGCCATGCCCAGGGTCCCTCCGCACCCCTCTCAGGCATCTGTGGGCCACAGCCACTCTAGGTGTGCACAAGTGTAAGTGCCCTCCTCCTTGAGAAGGTGAGCACAGACACCACAGTCACCCTGGGTGCTCTCCAGCTCAGCTAACCTAAACCCTAATCCTACCCCAACCCCGACCCCTAACCCTAACCCCAGCCCCTAACCCCAACCCCTAACACTGACCCTACCCTGACCCCAACCCCTAACCCTAACCCCAGCCCCTAACCCCAACCCCTAACCCTGACCCTACCCTGACCCCTAACCAACCCTAACCCCAACCCCTAACCCTACCCTAACCCTAACCTGTCCCACCAACAGTGAGCAAGGAGCTTGCCCAGCGCTGGACACCAGCTACCCTCACCCCTGCTCAGAGCCCTGGTCCTGGTGTCCCTATGTGAGGCCCCCGGCCCGGGCTCTCCTTTCGGATGCCTGGCGAGCACCCAATCTCTAAACTTATTTCCTTCTGGGGGTTGGGGGTGAGGATCCCCTTGGCAGGAAACTCAGGCAGCTTAGCTACAAGTGTACCACAGGCCCCTAATAAGAGCAGCAGCGAGACCACAGCTTCTGGGATGCAGTCCCCCCGTGTTTCAGCGCCAGGCCAACAGGCCGAGCTGCCCCCCACTCCCAGGCTTTTGCGCACGCGGTTCCGCCCGGTTCGGTGCTGTTCTGTGCTTTTCCACCCGAGGGCCGGCTGTTCACGCCGCAGGGTTCAGCGTGAGCGGCTCCCTCTGCGTGAAGCCTCTCGGACGGGCTTCACCTACCGCGACGCCCTCTTACGTCCCCGCGTTCCGTGGCCTGAGGCCCCGATGGGCAGCAGGGTGGCAACCGGGACCGCGCGCCGCGCTGCTAAGGGTCCGCGCTCGGCCCCTCTGCGCGCTCGCGGGGCCCGCTGGGGCGATGGGGGGCCCCGCGCGCCCGGCCCCGCTCCCACGCCCTCCGAGACCGCCCGGCGCCCCCGCCCGGCCCCGCCCGGCCCCGCCCCCCTCTAATCCCCTCCGCGGGCGGGGGCAGGGCGAGCCGCGGCCCCGCCTCCGAGCTGCCCCAGGGGAGGGGCGTGTCCCGCGCCCGGCGAGTCCGGGCGGGCGTGGCCGGGCCGGGGCGTGGCCGGGGGCGTGGCGGCCGCGGGCCGGCCCCCACTGGCTGCCGCGCGCCCGGCCGCCCGGGCTCAGTGCGCGGTGGCGGCGGCGGCGGCGCGGACGGCTGGCGCCGCGCAGTCCTGCTCCGCCGGGCGCACGCACGCACCGGCGAGCCGACACTGGGGGCGCGGGGCGCAGGCGGCGGGCCGGCGGGCCGGGAGCCGGAGCAAGAGCCACGCGCGGCGAGTGGGCGCCAGCGGCCGCCAGGTCGGGGCGCGGGCGCGGAGGGGCCGAGGCGGGCGCGCGGCGAGGCCGGAGCGCGCGGCGGGCGCACGTCCCGAGCGGTGTCTGCGGCGGGGCCCGGCCGCGGCGCGGGCTTCCCGCTCCGGAAAGTTTGCCGCCGCCGCCGCCGCCCTGGGAGGGCTCTGCAGAAGTCAGGGAGGGAAGGGGGAGGAAGGGAGGGACCGCGGCGGGGAGGAGCGGCCGGCGCCAGGCAGCCCGCGAGCCCTGGGCGGCGGCAGCGGCGCGGGCGGGGTGGCCGGGGGTCGGAGGAGCCGGGGCGCAGGAGCCCAGCCACCGCCGCTTCCGCCCCTGTGCGCCCCGGCTCCTCCGGGGTAACGAGCTGCCCGCCTCCTCCCGCAGACTCCCGAGCGGCGCCCTCCTCCCGCCGGTGCCGCAGCGGGGCCATGGGGGGCAGCATGCCCGCGCGCGCCGCCTGAGAACGTCGTAGCCCCCGCCCCCACCATGGGCGTCCCGGCTCGCGCCCTCGCGTTCTGCGTGGCCGTGGCGGTAGTGACCGGCGCCGCCTCGGGGCCCCCAGGCATGGAGCAGCGCGTCGTGCGGAGAGCGGCAGGTACGGAAGGACCCGACGGGTCCCGGCGAGGGGCGTCGGGAGCCCAAGAACGGGCCCCTGGGTGGGGTGGGGACCGCCGGGTCTGAGTGGGCCCGAGGGTGCGCCCTGGGCTGGCCCTGAGGACCCGTGTTGGGGTTCCTGCCGCCCTCCCTCCCCGGGATCCGGGCCAGAGCTGGCGCGGCAGTTTGTGGGGCCCCTGGGGCCTCAGGTCTCCCACCCAAGGACGAGGCCGCGGCGGGCAGCTGGGCGCGACCGTGGCCTCCGCGGCCACCGCCCCCCGCGGTTCCCCGTGGGGCGCAGCGTGCCCCCAGGCATCACCGGGAGCGCGCGGGGGCTGCGTTTCCGCGATTCCCATTGTTGTTCTGCGGGTTCCCCCTGACGGCAAGTTCCCGTCGTCGGGCGGCAGCCCCAGCCCGCCTCCGTCCGGGTTCGTGGCCGCGGGGGACCGCACTTCGGAGGGAGGGTGTGAGAGCGCGCCCCCCCGCGGGCCGCGTGGCGAGGCCACGGCGCCTGCTGCCTCCGCTCCCAGCCCCGCTCCCCTGCCCCGCAGGGCACGCCACGACCGCCTTGGCCGCTGTCCGAGGGACGGGGAGCCGCGGACGCCGGCGGGCGGCCCGGGTCCGGGGCACGTCGGGGGTCGGCGAGCGGAGCGGAGCGGAGCGGAGGGCGGCGGCGCCCCAGGCCCCGCCCAGCACACGCGCCGCGGCCCTCGAGGTGCGGCGCGCGCGGCCCCCCGCGGGGCGTCTCTGGAGCCGCAGCCCCGCGCGCGCGCCTCGCTGCTCCCGGGGCGCCCGCGAGGGGTCGGCGTGCGGGGACGGCGGCCGCGGGCTCCGGGGCGCGCGCACCCCGCTCGGTGCCGGCGGCCGCGCGGAGGGAGGCCCTCTCCCGGTGAGCTCACGCCCCACCCGAGCGAGCCCCGAACAGCCGCTCCTTTGTACCCGGCGCGGCCACAGACCGCGCATTGATGGCGGCCGCGGCGGCCTCGCGGGGAGGTGTGAGCTGAGCGGCGGGCGCGCCGTGCCAGGGAGGCGGCGGCGGCGGGGCGCAGGCAGATGGCGGCCCGCCCCGCCCCGCGCCCCCGCGCCCCCTGCGCGGCGGCGGCTGCAGCCTCCCGGAACAATGTCATTTTTTTATGAATGAAGTGGGCCCGGCGCTTGAATGTGTGTGTCATTCAGCGGCGTGACAGAGGCCGTCGCGAGGTCAGCGCGCGCTTTTAGCGCCTGCTCAGGCGGCCCCAGCTTCCAGGGGCGCCGAATAGGCGGTCGCGGGGGGAGCCCCGAATTAGCATTCGCATTCAGATAAAGATATTACTCCCTACGGCCAAGGAATGTCAACTAGCCCCGAGGAGGGGGCGGCGGGCGGGGCTCCGGGCCCTCGCCCGGACCCCCTGCGGCGTGCGGGGCCTAGGCCTGGGAGTGGGGGGCGGGCTCCCTCTGGGAACTGGCAGCCCCCCGGAGGCCGGTCCCGGGCCGCAAAGCCTGTGGTGCTCCCACTGGATGCAGGCCTGGGGCACAGCAGCAGGAGGGACCCCAGGGGCGCGGGCGGGAGGCACAGGGCCTTTCTCTCCACCAGAGCATCGGTAAGCGCGCACCTCCCACCGTGTATCCCCGAAGTAGAGCCGGGAAGACAGGCACTGAGTGGATACTCAGCACACTTAAACCCCTTCTTTAAGGAGATAGACCGGGCCGTAAAAATACAAAGACTTTGTGAAATTTAGAGGTTCCAGTTGACACTTTCCAGGAGACATAAATTAAAACGCCAGAGTTGGTTGGGGTCAAGGTGGGGAAGGTGTGGGTCCCTGGGCTGACCTGGGCAGCCTTCATGTCCACATGGGACCACGTGAGGGGCCTGCTCGTGGGGGTTGGTGGGGGGGGGGGCGCACCACATGCCCAGCAGTCTGAGCCCACGCAACCAGGAGGGCTCTCTTGAGGGCACAGGGCATTTCCCAGAAAAGCACCGGCGCAGCCTCCCCCACCTCTTCATCAGGGCTGGACTTTGAGCCCTGCGGGCCTCTGGGTGGTTCATTAACCCGGCTGAGCCACAGGCTGGACTTCTGGCCTCAGCCCCTGCCCTGAGCTGAGGAGCACCCTGCCTGCAGGGCCTCAGGTCTTCCTCGGGACTGACCTGAGGCCTGGCTGTGCCCGGGTTCACGATTGAAACTCCAGGGCAGCGGGAGTTCCCGCAGGCACAGGCTGCCTGAGCCGTTCACCTGCGAGGAAGCCGTGTGTGGTCTCTTCTGGATGGGAGGGGGCTCGCTGACTCCAGGTCCTGCCGGGTCCTCACCTGTGTGTGAGGCCGGTATCGCAGGGCTCTGGGAAGGTTAGGCAGGATAATCCTGTAAGCCCGAGTTAGCTTGCTGGGCCTCCAGACCCACCCCCCCCTTCCCTTAACGTCGTTATGAAACTTTTCAGAAAGTTTCCAGGTGGGGAGCTTGGAAGATCAGATCTTCTCCTTTGACTTGAGGTCCCTTTGACACATCTCTCCTTTTTTTTTTTTTTTAAATATTTATTTAGTTGGGAGACAGAAGGAGGGAGGGGAAGAGAGAGAGAGAAAGAGAGAGAGAATCCCAAGCAGTCTCTGCACTGTCATCACGGAGCCCAGCCTGACCGGGGCTGGATCCGATCTCAGGAACCATGGGATCATGACCTGAGCTGAAGTCAAGAGTCGGACACTTTACGGCCTGAGCCCTCCCCCGCGCGCCCCTCTTGGGCTGGTTTACAGCACGTCCCTGGCAGCACGTCCCGTACCCTGGAGAGCAGTGGAAAGCTTCGCCACACATCCGGAACCAGAAGCCTGTGTTCCTCATTCCACTCCAGACCCAAGTCCCTCGGGAACTGCCAGCTCCCAGTGGTTCCTTTGAATCCAGTCTGCATTTGATGGGTGTTCTCTGGGGTCGCCCTGAAGGCCCTTCTGAGGACCCCTGCACACTCCCCACCCCCTGGGGGAGGCTGGACTCCGGCTGCAGCCTGGAAGCCGCTCCCAGCCCGGCCCTCGCACCCTGCAGCTCTGTAAACCGCGCGGTGGCCTGCGGGTGGGATTTTTGCCCTGTGCCACAGTGGGGGAAATCGAGGTACGGGACCAGTGAGTAACAGGGTCAGGAGGACCTGGTGACCGGGAGGCATGCCTGCAGGCCTGGCTGGGCCCTTCCAGGACACAGTGCCCCTTGGGCTGTGCCTATGGTCTGCCTCTGGCATGTGGCCCTCGCTGAGGTGGGGGTGGCGGCCAGCAGCAGGCGCTGTGGGACCCACAGAGCCAGACCTTCCACCTGTGTTCACCCCTCTCAGTGGCACCTGCTGTGGCACACGGGACTTTCGTCCTCTAGAGCGTGTGTGCCCAAGAGCCCCCTTTTGTTGATCGGGGAAGATCCCTTCCTGGGGCTGCTGCGGGGGTGGGGCCGAGTAGCACGTGCCCCTGGCGCTACACAAGTAGGGCCTGACCGCGACTGTTTTAGCGTCTGCTCGTGCCCATCACCTGGGGTCTCCCTGCCTAACCCCATCCACTCAGCCACCCCTGGGTCATCCCCAGGGTCTCCCAGGGCTCAGGGTGGGCCTGGTGGATCAGATCTACCAGAGGCAGAGACTGGTGCCAGTGTCTGCCCTGGTCCAGGGGCGTCCGGTACCCCCACCTCCCTCCGCCCACCAGGAGATGGCTGCCAGGCATGGCTGGTCTGGGGGCTGCTCTGTGCCCCCTCAATCCCACGCTGGACCCGGTTGAAGTGAATACTGTGTGGATGACTTGACCTGCTGACGCTGCCCAGACCAAAGCGGAACCAGCCACTGTTGCCCTTGGGCCGGGGCCTGGGGCTGAGGCTGCCGTGACCAGCCTGTTCTCCGCCTTCTGGGGGGCCTCGGTCGGCTCCCAGCACTGGGTGGTCCCCACAGGACACAGTGGCCGGACTGCAGGGCTGGAGGTCAGGTCAGGAGGCCTCTGACTGTGGGGCCCTTGGGGACGCAGGCCTGGGGATGCTTGAGAGACCCTCCTGGTGGGGACAGTGCTGGTGGGGCCACCTGGAGTATGTGGGCAGAATTGGGATTGTCCAGGGAGCCAGGGGCTGGTGTGGCTGCAGCGGGCAGCTGGGCCCTCGAATCTAGGCCACGCGTCGGCAGAATGACAAGTGACGATGTAACTGACCCAGCTGGGTCTAGGGAAGGAGGCCTGGGCGATGGGACCACCCAACCCCGTCCCGGGCCCCAAGCCCAGGCTGCCCGCCGGTCATTGTCTGGCCCTGGCAGGGAGGCCTGGGGGCGATCGTCAGCCCCGCCAGTGGTGTGTCCCTGGATGTGAGGCCTTGGCCCCTTGAGAGCTGGGCAGCCGCGGGGCCATGGGGCAGGACCCTGGGGCTCCCCGGTAGACATCCGCCCTTGGGAAGGCTCCTTCCTCTACCCCAGCGTGGCGTGTGCACGGTGAGGTGGCCCAGGGCGCCTCAGCCTGGCTCCAAGCACCCCTGCTCTGGCCTGCTCACTGGCTCAGTCTGGACAACTTCCCACCTCCCCCAGCTCGTGTCCTCATCTGTGAAATGGGGGGTCCTAGGTCCCCTTTCCCCCTGGGCCTGTGAGACACCGCTGGCCAGACGTAGTATCCTATCTATATTCACGACCTTTCTCTCCTGCGTGTTTAGTGTACTGGGGTGTAGGTCACGCACAGGGCACCTCTCTCCAGCCGGGTCGCAGTAGTCCTGCATCCCAGAGAGCCCCCGCCCTGACCAGCCCTCCCTTCTCGTGCGGCGGAGTGTCTGCTCTTTGGCCTGGAGCTGCTTTCAAAGCCAGAATGAGATGGGGGGCATTGAGTAGGTCTCCACCTCCTGGGGTGAATCACCCCTGTCCCCAGCCCATCATCCGTGCCTCCAGCCTCTGCTTCGGCCAGAGCTGTGGCAGGCACTGCCCGGGAGCCCAGGACGGAGCGTGCGTTTCTAAATGGTTACAGACAAATCCAGGGAAGGGGCACCTGGGCGGCTCAGTGGGTTAAGCGTCTGGCTTGATTTCAGGTGAACTGTGAAGTCACAGTTGTGAGTTTGAGCCCCTCATCCGGCTTCGTGCTGGCACGGCAGAGCCTGCTTGGGATTCTCTTCCTTTCTCTATCTCTCAAAATAAGTAAATAAACTTAAAAAAAAAAAAAGACTAGCACTCAGTGACCCTGAAGTTGGATTTTCAGTGTCCGTACATACGCCCTGATGGGTGTGCGCTGTGCCCCATGCCTACGTTCACATGCGTGTGATCTGGGTTAGGCTGGTCTTGGGTGGACGCCGGTTGGCAAGGCTGAAGGTACCCCCACCCCACCCCTGGCCCCCGGCCCTCTGCGGGACACCCTGCACGCAGGCCCCTCCCTCGTGCCGGCCGTGTTGGCCCTTGCCCCGCCCCCTGGGGCCCTGACGCGTGCCCCCCGCCCCCCGGCCTCCACCGCCTGCCGGTGGGGGGGCATGCCACGGTGCCCGGTGCTCCCGCTCTGAGGCCGCCTGCCTTAGGGTCATCCGTGTCGCCTACAGAGGCCCTGGGACTGGAGCCCAGCCCGCAGGAGCAGCTGGTCTTCGGCAGTGGGGACACCGTGGAGCTGAGCTGCCACTTGCCCGCCGGCGGTCCCACAGGGCCCAGCGTCTGGGTCAAGGACGGTGTGGGGCTGGCGCCCTCAGACCGCATCCTGGTGGGGCCTCAGCGGCTCCAGGTGCTGAACGCCTCCCAGGAGGACGCGGGCGCCTATAGCTGCCGGGAGCGGCTCACTCAGCGCGTGCTGTGCCGCTTCCGCGTGCGTGTGACAGGTGAGTGCCCGCCGGGGGGCTGTAGCGCCCGCGCTGCCGGGCTTGGTGGCCGCTGGCAGAGAGGAGGGTGCCCCACGGGAGACGCCGAGCGGGCCACTGTGGCCTCCCGCGGCAGGCTCGGGACACGCCCGGCAGACGCCTGCCTGTCAGACGGCCACACGCTCTGTTGCCTGCGTTTCAGATGCTCCGTCCTCCGGAGATGACGAAGATGGAGAGGATGAGGCTGAGGATACAGGTGGGCCCGGGCTCCGGGCGTGCAGGGCAAGTCAGGGCGGGGCACCTGCCTTCCTAACTGCCGATCCCGTGGGAGTGGGGCCTCCTGCTCATGGGCAAGTAGGAGACCCCCTCCCCAGGGTGAGGCCGAGTGTGGGTCTTCCTCAGGGCGAGGCCCAGCTTGGGGGAGGGGGGACCATGATGCAGGTGAGGCCCGGGGCTTGAGGGGTAGTGAGGAGGCCGGTGTGGCCTCGGGCGAGGCGGCCCCCGGGCGTGAGTGCGGCAGAGCAGGGGCTCAGGGAGCTGCTGCGGGGCCAATGGACTGACGAAGGGGTTGGGGGCCCGGGAGGTGGGGGAGGAGGGTGGCCGTGGCCGTGGGCGCCGGGACACCAGGTCTGGGCGTGTGTTGGCCGCGAAGGGGGTGCTGTAGCCTTGCCAGCAGCAGCCCCGGGGGTGTCCCGCCCTGGGAGGGTGGTGGGTCCACTGTGCCTGTCCTAGCTGGTTAGGAGCCGGGGGCTGTTTTCAGGGAGCCAGGTTTGCCCTGCCAAGAGATGTGGGGGCCTTGTGGGGCCTTGTGGGGTCTAGTGGGCAAAGAGGTGAGGAGGGACCAGCTAGGGACTTGGAGCCGGGTGGGGACGCCGGGGAGGAGTCAGGCGCAGGGATGCTCACGCCTGCCCCGCCTGGGTACGGGCTCCAAGACAGGCAGGAAGGCTGAGGGGCCTCTGGGTTTCTTCTCTTTTCCCTTTTTCCTTTGGCTGCCAGGAAGTTCAGAGCCAAACTCCAGGCCCAGCTGCTCCTGGTCTCCCTGGCCGCCCTCCTCCCAAACCCCGTGGGCTCTGGGGCTCTGGGGTCACCTGCAGGGCTGCCCGCCACGGGCACCGTCCAGCCGTGCTCAGCCACCGTCGTCTGGGCCTGTAGGGGAGGGCTCCCTGGGTCACCCCAGAGTCTCTGCCCCTGGAGTGCCCCCTGCCTGGGCCTCAGCACCCTTCTCCGCGAGGTGGCTGTGTTGAAGGTGGCAGGGCAGGGGTGGGAGGTGAGGGGGGCACTGTGTCCCTTCCCTGTGGGGGGGGGATGTTTGCCCCCCTCCCACGGCAGGAATGCAGTCTCCACCTCAGCTCCAGAGAAGGATGGAAACCACTTAGGGTGGGGGTGGGGACAGCCCTGAGCACCAGGAAGGGGGCGGGGCCTCCCAGATGCCATGTCCCCGCCCATGCCCTGCAGACCCTGGAGTGCTACAGAGGGTGACTTGGTCTCAGGTTGGGGCAGGCACCTGGCCTTTAGGACTCTGGGCTCTCCAGGTGGCTGGGCCTCACGTCCTCGTCAAGTGCTTCCAGACCCCGGCCCCGCTGGTCCTGCCCGCGGCGCTCCGTGACCTGGGCTGACCTGGTTCCCCTGCTGGCCGGGTCTCCCCTCAGTGGGCCTGCCTCACGTGGGCCTCCCTGTGTGGGTGGGGGCTCCCCTGGGAGACGCCCTTGTGTCTTCAAGGCTCCCGGGTCAGGGTGTATTATCCTGGACTCTTGGACCCTCTTGGCTGGTGTGGGTGCCCCGGGGCAGTGGACAGGGGGAGGTGGGGACGTGTGGCTTGGCTTTGAGGGTCCCGGGAGGCAGTGTTGGGGTTATCGGGAGCCTTGTTCAGCCGGAGCTCCCAAAAATCCAACCGTCTCTGTACAGGAGGGGAAACCGGGTGGTGGGGCAGCTTCCGAAGGGGGGTCCAGGGGAGCCCCTGCTCACAGCCTGGCTACGGCCTTCATGTGCCCCTCTGCCCGCAGGGGCCCCTTACTGGACGCGGCCCGAGCGGATGGACAAGAAGCTGCTGGCTGTGCCGGCCGCCAACACTGTCCGGTTCCGCTGCCCGGCCGCCGGCAACCCCACTCCGTCCATCTCCTGGCTGAAGAACGGCAAGGAGTTCCGGGGGGAGCACCGCATCGGGGGCATCAAGGTGGGCCTGGCGGCGGGCGGCGCTGGCCGGTGGGGGCCTTGGGCTGCCGCCCGCTCACCCGCGTGCCCGCCTGCAGCTGCGACACCAGCAGTGGAGCCTGGTCATGGAGAGCGTGGTGCCGTCGGACCGCGGTAACTACACGTGCGTTGTGGAGAACAAGTTCGGCAGCATCCGTCAGACGTACACCCTGGACGTGCTAGGTGAGGCCCGGGGCCGGGGGGCGGGCGGCTCCGGCCGGGGCGGCCCCTGAGCCTCGTGTGCACCCCGCCCCCCCAGAGCGCTCTCCGCACCGGCCCATCCTGCAGGCGGGGCTGCCGGCCAACCAGACGGCGGTGCTGGGCAGCGACGTGGAGTTTCACTGCAAGGTGTACAGCGACGCGCAGCCCCACATCCAGTGGCTCAAGCACGTGGAGGTGAATGGCAGCAAAGTGGGGCCCGACGGCACCCCCTACGTCACCGTGCTCAAGGTGGGTACCGCCGCCGGCCGGGCGCAGGCCCCCGGGCCTGGTGCTGCTGCCCCCCGCGGCCGGGGACTGCGGTAAAGGGAGGTGGGCGGGCCCAGCACTGCCAGGCTGGGGGCCGGCTGGGGAGTCTGGGCTGAGTCCCAGCATGTCAGCCGGGCAGCACACGCCCCCGCAGTGAGTCCTCAGTTTCCCTGTCTGCTCTGAGGTGGTCTGAGCCCTGGAGGCGGGCCCCGGCTCGGGGGCCCAGGGCAGGCAGGTGGCGGCCGAGCCCTCCCCGGGAGTCTGGGCCTCGAGTGCAGGCGGTGATCTCCCGCCGCCCCGACTGGGCTGCCAGCGGCATGGAGCGCGGCTCGCTGCTCGCCCGCCTCCCTCAGCCTCGGCCTGGTTCCCACGGCCCCAGGGGCGGCGGCCGCCCGAGCTGGGATGGTTGCGACACTCTCAGCCCAAAGGGAAACGTGGGCTGTCGGTGGGGGTGGGGGCAGGCGCTTGGGCTGAGAGCGGGGGTCCGTAGCTGACCGGAGGGGCCCCGGCGGGTGCTCTCTCTGCACTCGTGGGAGCGTGCTCACCAGGAGCTGGGCAGCGTCAGGGCAGGCCCAGCCCGGGGCCCAGGGACAGTCAGGCCGACTTCCAGGCCAGGAGGGCCTCTCTGAGGGGCGCCTGCCGGGGCCGCACCCCGGGCCTTAGCGGGCGGACGTGGGGAAGGCGCCTCCCGTGGAACCACAGTCCACCACCGCCTCCTGTGGGCTGCCGGGCCGAGCCCCCGGGCCTCGAGGGCCCCCCCCACAGCAGGGTTTGCGCCCGGCCTGCTCCCGCACGGCCGCCCTGGGCCCGGCCGCACTGCCACGGGCACGCCTGAGCTGCGTCTCTTGTCCCCGCAGTCCTGGATCAGTGAGAGTGTGGAGGCCGACGCGCGCCTCCGCCTGGCCAATGTGTCCGAGCGCGACGGAGGCCAGTACCTCTGTCGAGCCTCCAATTTCATAGGCGTGGCTGAGAAGGCCTTTTGGCTGCGTGTCCACGGGCCCCAAGCAGGTAACGACTCTGTCCCACGCTGTCTGGCACGCCGAGCTCCAGCTCCCGACGCCCTGGCCGTGCGCCCACCTGCACGTCCCTGTCCTGCTCGCCCCCCGCCCCGCGGCTCGCATGGCGCTCCAGCCGGAGCCACCTCTGCAATGCCGGTGCCTCTGGCCTCCACTGTGACCGCCCGCTTCGAGCCCCCGCGGCCTGTGCTGACCCCGCCTGTGCCCTACACGCTCCCCCAGAAGGCCTTCAGCCCCGGTCGGGGCCGCTCCCCATGTGAGCTTCTGCCCCCCGACCCACGTGTGCGTGCGTGTGTCTGTGTGTGTCCGTCTCTCGCCCTTGCTCGTCCCTGGCCCCACTGCCTGCTCACTTCCTGCTGGCCTGTCCGTCCGTCCGTCTGTCCGCCCGCCCTGCCCCGCCCGCGCCCCCACCCCGGTGCGCACGCTAACCCCGCATGCCGCGTTCGTGGAGCGCTGCTGGCCGCACGCCTGGCGCTCACCCGGGACAGAGGACTCGCCGGTGGAGGGACTGGCTTCGGGCTCTGTGTGGACGCACGAGGCGGAGGACCGTGGCGCCGCGGCCGCGGGGGTGGTGGCAGTGGTGGCGGCGGCGTTTTCCTTGCAGCCCGGCTGGACCGTCGCCGTGTGGACTCTGGCTGTGGTGCCCGTGGCCGGTGCTGGCGCTCGCCTATCGCGCTCTGTTCTCTCTTTGTAGACGGCGGGCGCTAACAGCACCGACGAGGAGCTAGAGGTTCTGTCTTTGCGCAATGTCACCTTTGAGGACGCGGGGGAGTACACGTGTCTGGCGGGCAATTCTATCGGGTTTTCCCATCACTCTGCGTGGCTGGTGGTGCTGCCAGGTACCGGCTCCTGCTGCCGCTTGCTCTGTCCCTGTCCTCCTGGGGTCGCTGGCTTGGGTCACACCAGAGCTGCCAAGGGCAGGCGGGGGACGCCGGGCTCACCGCCACTGTGCTCTGCCACGCTCCCGGGGGGCTGCTGTGGGGACAGAGGCCACGGGCCCTGTCTTGACTCCGATGGGCGTCCCTCTGGCCCCGCCCCCTGCCCCCGGTCCCCAGCTCAGTCCCCGGCAGCCTGTGTGGCAGCTCTGGCGTCACCCTGGGTGGCGGGTGTGAACGCTGCTAGCTCCGCTGGGCTCTTGCTCTCCTGGGTGTGTCCCTCCTGACCCCACGTTTCTGACCAAGACCCTCAGTGACGGGGGCACTGAGGCCTCAGCGTCCCCACCAGGGGTCTGAGCCCCTCGTCTTTATCCCCGCTCCCACTGCGCCCGTGGCTCGGGCCCCTGGGGGCTCCCTTGAGGCAGGGTCAGGCCTGCAACGGCAGTGTTTTTGCAGCCCAGGAGGAGCTGGCGGAGGCCGGCGAGGCCGGCAGCGTGTACGCAGGCGTCCTCAGCTACGGGGTGGGCTTCCTCCTCTTCATCCTGGTGGTGGCCGCCGTGACACTGTGCCGCCTGCACAGTCCCCCGAAGAAGGGCCTGGGCTCCCCCACCGTGCACAAGGTCTCCCGCTTTCCACTCAAGCGACAGGTAACAGAAAGTAGCTACCGGGTTCCGAGCCGCCCGGCCTCCCGGACACCCCCGGGGCCCGCTCCTCCGGGCTCCTGAGCTCGGGTTCCCCCTGTGGTGTGTGAGGCCTGGGGCCTCTCTGGGGTTGCGGGGCTCTGTAGCAGCTGAGCCGCCCCCTCCCTGGCCTTCGCGGTCCCCACGGGGAGCGTAAAACGTTTAGGCTCTGTCTTCATTTAGCGCTAAGTGGAAGTCGGGCACCCCCTCCCCGCCCCTTACCAGCCCCTCCTGAGTAGGCGAAGCCACAGCCTTGCCATCCCTGGGACTGCCCTGCCCCCCCGCCCCCCCGTGGGTCAGCCCCTCGGCACCAACCTGTCCCTGCCGACCCAAGCAGGTGTCCTTGGAGTCCAACTCGTCCATGAACTCCAACACGCCGCTAGTGCGGATCGCCCGGCTGTCTTCTGGGGAGGGTCCCGCGCTGGCCAACGTCTCTGAGCTGGAGCTGCCCGCCGACCCCAAGTGGGAGCTGTCCAGGGCCCGGTTAGTGGTGGTGGCGCGGCCCTGGGGCCTGGGGCCGGGGCCCTGACTGGGCAGGGGTGGGGTCACATGCAGGGTGTAGTCCCCTGGGGGCAGAGAGGGCACCACAGATTCAGATCAGAGTCAGGCAGAAGTCCACACCATGGACAGCATGGCAACGATCGGATGTGGGGCCGGGGCCAGAGGAGGCTGGGCCAGGGCCAGGTGCTCCTGAGGTGTGGGCAAAGTGCTGTGTCTGGATGGCCCCCCGCGGGGTGAGAGGCTGGAGGGTCAGTGTCCTTTATCCTATGAGCAAAGTTGTGAGGGCAAGTGAGGGGGGGCTTCCTGGAGGCGGCAGCACTGGGGCTCAAAGACCGTTGGGACCGGGCCTGGAGCTGGTGGGGGTGCCCACTGCCTCCGTTTTTCCCACCAGGCTGACCCTGGGCAAGCCTCTGGGAGAGGGCTGCTTTGGCCAGGTGGTCATGGCAGAAGCCATTGGCATCGACAAGGACCGGGCCGCCAAGCCTGTCACCGTGGCCGTGAAGATGCTGAAAGGTGAGGGAGAGAAGGACATGGCAAGGGGAGCCGGGGTGGGGCCGGGGCAGCAGCGCCTGACGCGCCCGCCCTCCGTGCAGACGACGCAACGGACAAGGACCTCTCGGACCTGGTGTCGGAGATGGAGATGATGAAGATGATCGGGAGGCACAAGAACATCATCAACCTGCTGGGGGCCTGCACGCAGGGCGGTAGGCGCCGCGGGCTGCGGGGGGGCGGCCGGGTCGGCGGGGGGGGCACCCTGCTCTGACACCTGTGCCCTCAGGGCCCCTGTACGTGCTGGTGGAGTACGCGGCCAAGGGCAACCTGCGGGAATACCTGCGGGCGCGGAGGCCGCCGGGCATGGACTACTCCTTCGACACCTGCAAGCTGCCGGAGGAGCAGCTCACCTGCAAGGACCTGGTGTCCTGTGCCTACCAGGTGGCGCGTGGCATGGAGTACCTGGCCTCGCAGAAGGTGAGCGGGGGCGGGGCGGGGGTACCTGGCCTCGCAGAAGGTGAGCGGGGGCGGGGCGGGGGTACCTGGCCTCGCAGAAGGTGAGCGGGGGCGGGGCGGGGGGTACCTGGCCTTGAAGAAGGTGAGCGGGGGTGGGGGGGTGCAGGGTCCAGGAGGAGGCTGGGGCAGCCGGCCGGGAGGAGGGTGGCCAGTGTCTGGTGGGGGCCTCAGCCCTGCCTGCCCCTCCCCCGCCCCAGTGCATCCACAGGGACCTGGCGGCCCGCAATGTGCTGGTGACCGAGGACAACGTGATGAAGATTGCGGACTTCGGCCTGGCCCGTGACGTGCACAACCTTGACTACTACAAGAAGACCACCAACGTGAGCCCGGCTGAGGGAGGGGCTGTGGAGTGGCCCTGGCTGGGGCGGGGGGGGGCATGCGGAGTGGGCAGCCTGAGCACCAGGGGGGCATCTGGTGGCAACATGCCCCCCTTTCGCCCTCCCAGGGCCGGCTGCCCGTGAAGTGGATGGCACCTGAGGCCTTATTCGACCGAGTCTACACCCACCAGAGCGATGTGTATGTGGCTGGGGCCAGAGGACGGGGGGGGGCGCAGCGTGGGACACAGGGCAGGGCCCCGGCGGTGGCTCCCGTCCTGGCCCAGCCCCCCTGCTCCCCGGTGGGGTGTATCGGGGCCGGTGGGCCTCGGGCGGTGGGGCAGGCTGATGGTGCCGTGCTCCCCGCCAGCTGGTCCTTCGGGGTCCTGCTCTGGGAGATCTTCACGCTGGGGGGCTCGCCGTACCCCGGCATCCCCGTGGAGGAGCTCTTCAAGCTGCTGAAGGAGGGTCACCGCATGGACAAGCCGGCCAACTGCACACACGACCTGTGAGTGTGCACGCCCGCCGCCCGCTGGTCCCTGGGGGCGAGGCTTCGGTGCCCCCCGCGGGGGGGGCTGCTTCTGGGGGGAGGTGGGAGCGGGCCCGGAGCCTCACCCGAGCGCCCGCCAGGTACATGATCATGCGGGAGTGCTGGCACGCCGT
This sequence comes from Hyaena hyaena, assembly GCF_003009895.1. NCBI lineage: Eukaryota > Metazoa > Chordata > Mammalia > Carnivora > Hyaenidae > Hyaena > Hyaena hyaena. Next base: position 46,759 of record NW_024080695.1, read on the forward strand.
GCCCTCGCAGAGGCCCACGTTCAAGCAGCTGGTGGAGGACCTGGACCGCATCCTCACCGTCACGTCCACCGACGTGAGTGCCGGCCCCCACCTCCCCGCGGGGCGGGGCCTGGGCGGTGCGGCCAGCAGGGGTGCGGGGACGCGCCGGCCCTGACAGCCGCCCTCCTGCAGGAGTACCTGGACCTGTCTGTGCCCTTTGAGCAGTACTCGCCGGGCGGCCGGGACACCCCCAGCTCCAGCTCCTCGGGGGACGACTCCGTGTTCGCCCATGACCTGCTGCCTCCAGCCCCTCCTGGCAGCGGGGGCCCGCGGACGTGAAGGGCCACCGGCCTGTGGGCCGAGCCCCCACCAATGTGAGAGCACCCCCGGCTCACCGTGCCGCTGGTGGCGCGCTGCCGACCACTGGGGCCTGCTGGGTCAGGTGGACAGACGGACGGCGTCGCATCTGTGTGCGTCCGCGCGTGCGGGTGTGAGTCTCGAGGTCCCCGGTGCAGGGTCCCTGGGGTGCCCACCCTGCTGTACAATGACCTCCTGGCCACGTGTGCTGGCGGCACCAGGGGGGCCGAATGTAGAATGTAGAGGGGCTCCTCCCGGGCCCCTCCCCCTGGCTCCCCCTCCGGGAGCACTGGGGGGCTGGCCGAGCTCCAGCACCCAGCTCGGACCGAGGCCCCTCCAAGTGCCGAAGCTGAGCCTGCAGGGAAGCCCCCCCCCCCGTGGCACCCCTCCCACCCAAGCGGCCCCTTGGGCCTGGGGGTGAGTGAGTGCTAGCACGCAGCCCCCCCCCAGGACTCCCCACTTCCCACCCTGCTCCTTGGAGACTGAATTACGGGTACCTGACGGCAGGAGGCTTTAACTTCTGTCTGAGAGGTTCGTTCCAGAAATGAGTGTACATTTATATAAATAGATAACTGTGTATAGGACATACACGGACGTATATATATAGATAATCTATACGGAAGGAGGGGGCCGGTCTAATGGGGCCCGGGCTCTGAGGGTGCAGGAGGCCCAGCGGCCCAGGCCTGGAGGCCCCCTGGGGGGTCTGCCGGGGAGACCAAGGCCAAAACCAGCAGAAGACGGGGAGGCTTTCCTGGCACCGCAGCTTTGTTCTAAAGAGTGTATATTTGTAAAGCTATTTATCGACCCCCAGAAGCCCTGTCCCCCCCCCCCCCCCCCCCCCCCCCCCCCCACGCTCATAGTGTGTAGCCAGCCGCATGGCACGGGTTTCAGTTTTAACTTATTAACAGCCGAGAAAGTTCGTGCTTCACGTAGAGGGCTCGCTAAGGGCTTCACCCCAAAGCCCAGCCAGGTCCCTTGCACCCTTAAGGGTCGTTAATAGTTTGAGGTGATTCTAGTGTGGATATTTTATTTCCTTGGGCCTTCTTTCGCAGGGGAATTAGATTTCCATAGGGATTTTCTTTAGGAGGTGTATTTTTTTTGGACTTCAAAGCGAGCTGGTATTTTCATACAAGTTCTAATTGCCATGTGTCGTGAGTGGGGGAGGCAGTTTCCCAGGGGGGCCGACCCTGCACGCAGGTTCAGAGGTTATTAGATGTTACAAGTTTATATATATCTATATATATAATTTATTGAGTTTTTACAAGATGTATTTGCTGTAGATTTAACACTTCTTACGCAACGCTTCTAGACTTTTATAGCCCAGACTGCGACCTTTCAAAGCTTGGGAGAGAAAGCCGTGAATTCAGTTTTGTTACTTTTTGTACTGTTAACGGCCCGAATTTGGGTGGCTCTCGTTTGCTCATCGGCCGGCCAGCCGGGCAGTGGTCCAGGGTGGTCTTTGTTCTCAGGGCCCCCAGCCTCATGGGGCCCAAAGGTGTCAGCCCAAACCGGCAGACGTGCTTTCCAAAAAATAAACAGACAACTGGTCCACATCCCTGCTGTGTCCCCTCTGTCTGCCCGGGATGGGGTCTGTCTGCTCCCTGAGGAGGGCGGGGTCCCCGGCTGCCGGGGTCACAAGCTGTCCACGGTCACTGGCTGGGATAGAATGAGAGTGCACAGCGCTGGCAGGGCCGAGCCTCAGCCCCAGGTCCCCGAGGGCAGGGATGCAGGCACTGTAGTGTGCACGGGAGGGACGAGACCATCTCGGGGCCTGCCTCCCCTTCCTTCCAGGCTGTAGTAGGCCTGCCGAGCCCCCCCCAGCTGCCCCCAGCTCATGGAGTCCAGGTGGGCTCGGGGGTCCTGAGGCCTCCCCCTTTTCACCCGAGGCACCTGGGGAGGGGGAGGGGGTTTCCAGGTGGGTCGTCCCCCTGCCCCCCACGGAGCTACATGTAAGCAAAGCTCTCCCCTGGCCCCTGACCCACCAGACCCAGGGACAGCGCCCTCGGCCCTGCTGGCCACGCTCCTGCGTCTGGACGTTCCCTTCCCCACGCCTGCCTGGCATCCCCGCCTGCACTCCACCTGTCCTGACTTGGGGCACACGCTGCACGTGGCCCCTGGGGCACTGAGGTCCCAGTGACAGGATCTGGCCCCCTCTGCTCCGGGGTCTAAGGGAGTGGGGACATGGAGCAGGGCACCCACACAGCATGGTGGGGGCAAGTCTGGGGAGACCTAATCCTCACCGGGCCGGTGGTGCCCAGGCCAGGCGGTGAGACTGGAGAGGATTCTGGGACAGGCGCCCATGCACAGACTTGCCCGGCTCCTCTGGAGCTCCCCGCTGCCCGAGGCTGGCCGGCCGTCCCCTCGTCCCCTCTGGCCGGACCCTCCTCACGACGGGTCGCATCAGGACGCAGCTCGCTATGCCGCCACTAGCTGCGTGAGCTTCCACTCTGGCTTCTAAGAAACTGGCTCCCTGTGGGTGAGTTCAACCCCCCCTCCACGAGTGAGCGGTTTCTGAGGCCTCCCTGGAGAGCAGGCGGGGCCCCTAGGGTCCTGGCGCCCTGACCCACGCAGGGAGGCAGTCCCCACACCCTCCAGCCTGCCAGAGACCCCGTTTGTTGTGTCCAGCGCCTGGGGACAGGGGCAGAGATGGAGGGCAATGAGGGCGTGGACCACGTGCGCAGGAGCCCGGTGGGGTGCTGAGTGGGGGGGCTGGGGAGCCCGGGGAGAGCCAGAGAGCCCTGCGGGGAGCCAGGCTGGGACGCAGATCCGGGGAGCCCGGGGGAAGCCCGGGGAGGGGGAGGGGCCCAGCCGGGAGCGGGGGGGGAGGGGCCCGGAAACGCGGAGGCGGGCGGAGCGCGTGCCGGGAGCGCCCTCTAGTGCCTGCCCGGCAGAGTTTCCCCGTGTCCCGGAGCCTCCTGCGCGGCCCCGCTGGGCTCCGGGTGCGCGCTCGGGACTAGGGGCGCTGCCGCCAGGGCACAGGCGGTCTTCCGGACGCCGGACGGAGACCCCAGGTGGGCCGGGCCGGCAGGCAAGGGCAGCCCTGCCCTCCGCGAGGCCCGGAACCTCTCCGCCCCTCACCCTCCGGCTCCGGCCGCTCCCGCGGCCCCGCCCCGCCCCTGCCGGGCGGCACCTGTACGGAGCCACCTGCGGCCCCGCCCCCCACTGGCCACCCGGGCTGTCCTTCCTGGAACGGGTGGGGTCCGACCCGGCCCCCGGGGCAGGCCTCAGGGGCGACACGCCCCCCGCCTCGGAGGGTGGCGAGCTCCCCTATTCCGGGCCCGGCCCCGGCCCTCGCCTTCAGCCCTCGCCCCCGGGCCGCCTCCACCCGGGAGGCCTCCACACTCCTGCCCCCCGCAGGCTCACCCTTCCCTATCTGGTTCCTAGGAAGTCGGCTGCCCGCCCCCGCACCTCCTCGCAGTCTGTCCCGCTAAGAGGGACGCCATCCGTCACCGGCGCACCCTGCGGCCTCCTCCCCGCGCGGGGGCTCCCAAGGTCTTCAGAGGGTGCGGCCCCGCCCCAGTGCACCGGCTCCGGCCGCCCCCAGCACGCACAGCCGACGCCGCTGCATCTCCCTGCGGCGGAAGGGCCCTGCCCGGTCTCTGCCCGGGGCGTTCTGTAGGGCAGCCTTGCCCTAGACACCTGGCGCTCCCGTGGGGCCCTCGGATTCCCTGGTGGCATCCGGGGCAGGAGGAAGGGCGCGGAGCCAGGGCACCCGGCTCCCCAGCACCCAGCGGCCCCAGCTCACTGCCGGTCCCCCGCCCCATTCTGCGGGTTTGCAAAGCAGGACAGGTGGATTCCAGGGTTTCTGAGGCTCTGCCAGCTGGGGTTTTCCCTAACCAGCACGTGGGGGGTAGAATCTCAGGAGAGAACTGGGGTGATGGTCTGCACCAGCAGGGGCGTGCGTGTCTGTTCACAGCCCGTGAGCTGCCGTCTCCCGCTTGTCCTGAACTCATCCCGGAGGGAGCATCCCCTCAGGCCAGCGGCTGGGCCCCTGCAGCGCCGCCTCCTTAGGCGATGCCCGCCTCCGCCCCTGGTCAGCCTTCCCAGAGCCTTGGTGGCCTAAACCGTGGCATCGAGAAATGGGCTCCAGAATGAACCTGGATGGGAGCCACTGGCCCAGGGCCCAGGCAGGGGGAAGGCAAGGGCTGAGGCCCCGCGGCCCCCAGCTTTCCGGACCTATGAGGCAGAGGGAACGATGGCCAAGGCGGGCCTCAGGCGGAGATGCACGCAGGTCAGGGAGGAGATCCGACACAGGTGGAAGCACCCACACGGCGGCCCGCGCGGCCTGGCGCCTGGGAAGGGGTGAGGCGCCCGGACACAGAGTGCAGGTCCTGGACTCCGGGCCGTGACCGGTCCGCTGGAGGGGGGCTGGAGAGAGGCGGGAGGGTGGGGGGAGGCCGCATCGTGCCTGGCCTGCTCCCAGGGCACAGGCAGCCCGAGGCGGCCCTGCTGCCCACATGCCCCCTCAGCGCTCTGGGGAGCAGGCTGCAGGGTAGGGAAGGGAGAGCCCCTGGAGGCCCCTGGGCAGCCCCCACTCCCCCGAGTCGTCGTCCCAGAGTATCTCACACAGAGAACCATGCCCTCCTGGGTGACCCTTGAGCCAGGATCCCAGTTCTGCCCACCCAGGCCCCAAGGCACCCACTGAGGGCTGGGGGAGGGGCAGCCCGGGCACTCCGTGCCCCCCCCCACCCCGTCCCCGATCCGGACAAAGCAGCCATTGCACGGCAGGCAGAAGTCATCGAGACAGTGCTTTATTAAACCTTCTCCTTACATCAAGTTCAGCGTCTAGTCACCACCATGGGGATCAGTCTGGGTGCCCGGGCCCGAGGCACGCCGTCACAAGGCGAGCGGACACCCCAGGCCAGGGCCACAGCGCCGGAAGGGGACTCTCCATCTGGAATCTGGCCTCGCGTAGCACATCCACACATACCGCCACCTGCCACCCCTTCCGCTGCAGAGGCAGAGCCAGACCGCGGGGCGCACAGCTGTCACAGAGGCAGATGCTGCAACAACCCTGACATTTGCCACCTTGACTTCTGATGTGTCACGTGATTCAAAGACCTTACTTTTGAGATGTTACGGGAGCAGTAATTTCATGTTTTAATAAAAACCCTATTTCTACAAAAGATGTTTACACGCAGCCCAGGAGGGAGGCTCTCAGTGGGACGGCCCTGGGACCCCAGGACGACACGTGGGCCCTGCGGACCCCAGGCTGCGCTGTGAGAGCCACTGCCTGTGGCTGCTTCTTCAAAAATTACAAAGTGCCCTTCAGTTACAAAGTCTGGATTCTGACATTCCAGAAGGGCTCCAGGGGCCACATGCAATTTCCTGAATCCCAACTAAAAGAGCGGGTGTTCAGGCAGAGTGAAGGAGGAGGCAAGTGCTAGGAATTCCTGTTTCATTCTCAAGTGGCCGTACCCCACTTTCCCCCCGGGTCCTGAAAATACGGGAGCCCCCCCTGGACAGAGCAGGGAGGCTGACCCTTAGCGCACGCCTCTGTCTCTGGGGCTGCTGTCCCCTGCCTGCACCAGGCGGTCAGTGAAGTTACAGCGGTAAAAGCCCACACACGACAGGGGGCCCTGCAGCCTACTCACCGACACTGAAGGCTGCCAGCGGCGGGACAGGCCCATATGCATTCGAGAGGCCCCGTGGCACCCAGGGGTGACAGTGCAGAGACCCAGGTCAGGGGCACAGCGCGAGCGCCGCAGGGACAGCACGCGGTGGGGAAGCCAGGAGCGCCGAGGCTGAGGATGGGAGGTGGGCACGGCTCGCCGGGTCCCAAGGCAGTGCCCACAGAAAAGGCCACTGCCACCCACAGGGCACGTGGGTGACCCAAGACCTGCGCATGCGCACGCTTCCTACGGCTGAAAACCCGCTAGTGAGGTGAGTGTAAGGTCATTCATAAATATTCATTAAGCATCTAGAATATATATATTTCTGTCTCCAACAACTGAAGTAAAAACCCTTTAGAACGCAACTGCTACTGTACAAAGGTTTACATATGATGATACATAATCTTATTCCTATTTTGTCAAGTTTCCTCTTTTAACGGCTGAATGAAAAGCTTCAAGTAACGTAGAAGCCGGGGTTTGTGGGGGCTCCGCCGCTCCGGCTGCTCTGTTACCGTCCTTCTGACCCCTATGCTCAGATTCCCCTGAAAGAACGTTCTTGCCCGAAACGGATGTGGCCTCCGAAGGACCAGTGCCTCAGGGCTGAGACCACAGGCCACCCCCCACCGAGCACCACCGCCCCGAGCTGCCAGGTGCCGAGATGACCAGACGCCAGGGCCGGGCGCCAAGCCCACGGAGGTCATCCCACTCCCCACAGAGGCATGCCGGGCCACGCTACGCAGACCCACACCGGGGTCCTGCCTTTCTGAAGCCCCCCAGGATACGCCACCTCAGGACCAGGAGCACAGCCGGCAGCCTGCGTGTCCCGGGGGTGGGCCGGGGGCAGCAGTGCGCGGGCGGGAGCAACATGGACCCCTGTGCTGCAGGGCTACGGGGAGGGGCACACGCAGAGCACAGGCCCGGGCACACGGTGGGACCTGCTCTGATCCCCCACAGGGGCGATGAGGTGCTAACGGCCCCAAATGGGAAACTTTTTAAAAGCCACAACAGCCTGATAAATTACTCAAATGGAAATGCTTAATTTTCAAGGGCTTCATTAATACGTCTCACGACACGATTCCCGTTAGCTCTCACTCACACGGTGGGCAGACCGTCGTGCGGAAAAATCCCGTACTAGCCGACTGCTGAAGGACGGGGTGACAATCAGAGGTTAGATCGGGCAAGAGCTGACATACATGACCGGGAACTGCTTCTCCAGAGGCCACGGGATCCCCGTCGCTACAGAGACGACGTTGGAAATGTGCACGAATCGGTGCTTTTAACGCTGATAGTCAGGAAGCCAGTGCGCAGACCGACTACCGGACGCGTCTTCTCCAGCACTGGGGAGGGCTGCGTGTGTCCCCTTCCCGTCCACTCGGCCGGCCCTTTCTCCTCCGGGGACAGTGCCCCAGTGTGCCCCGGCCCGCCTCGGGAGCCAGGAGGCCCGCGTGCGGCCACGACTGCCCGGCCACCGGGGCCGGGGCCGCCGCTGTGAGTCCAGACATGAGCCCCTGGAGGCGGGGACTCCAGACTGAATGAATCTTCATGGAATGATGAAAATTAAAAATTACTTGATTATGGAAGTTTCTGATTTATTCCAGATAAAATATTAGATCTGTCACTACGAATCACCTCAAAGCCATCACTGGCACAGCAGCACCGCGGCAGCCGGCGCACCGGGAGGGAGGCAGACACGGCAAGGGCCCCAGGGTGCCCGCGAGCAGGGCGGCCCCTAATTCTTCACCTCAGCAGCCTCCTTCTCCGCCTCCTTCTCCGCCTTCTCCTTGGCCTTCTCCTTCTCCTCCACCTTCCCCTCCTTTTCCAACATGGCGACAATCTCGGCCATCTGGCTGGTGGAGATCTGAATGTCTTCTTTGTCCACCAGGTCGATCACCTAGGCACACACGACAGGGACAGGGGACTCGGGGGAGCGCACGGGGGACACGCTGGGAACACGGCACGGCTCCCCTCAAGCTGTGACCCCGGCTGCCTTGCTGAATGGCCATCAGCACTGTCCCAGCGTGAAGCCCCCGGGGTCCCTCGGCTGCCCTGGTTCTCAGAGGACCAGACACCACCCACCCCTAGGAGGCCAACAGACCAAGCCCCAGACCAGGCTACGCGCCCCGAGAGAGAGGGGCTCCGGGAGCAGGGGATGTGCGGTTCTCGAGGACGCCGGGGGCGCTTCCTACGGGGCCTGGGGTGCAGGAAGGAGTGGTGAAGCGCAAGGCAGGCCGGACGGCACGCGAGACTGCTGCGCTGGCTCCCTGCTCGGGGCCTGGGGGCCTGCCCTGGACAGGGTCCAGCAGTGTGCAGGGCGAGAACACGCGAGCTGCCGTCCGCACCAAGGAGAGGGGCCCCCGGGAAGGGGCAGGTTGCATGGGCTCGGGCCTCCCAGCCTCTGCCGCCGGCAGAGCAATGACGCCCAGCGTGTGTGCCTGCTGACACCTGCCCTTCCCGCTGGACAACACGGTAAGTCAGATCTGCTTGGGAAACGTACAAAAACTCGCTAACTAGCTGGAAAGACTAGGAACCGATCCAGCACTGTGAAGAGCCTCTCTCCTGGGAAACACGAGCCCACAGGCCTCCTTACGAAGGGGGACACCACTCTGGGTTTCCCAGGCGGCCCAGCTCTCCGCACCAGGGACCCGAGTGGCCCCCGTGCCCACACGCTCGCCGCCGGGACTGAAGCGGACACACGGCCTCCCCGAGGTCCGCGAGCCCCAGGCGCCCTGCCGGTGACCCACTTCCCAGACCGCCCACAGACCCGCTCGATGCAGGAGGAGCCAAGTGCCCTGTCAAAAAGTAGGCGGGCTGCTCTGGATGGGCATCCTGACACCGTGTTCCTCGCTCTGTGTGAGGGCAGGGACGGGGCCGCGTGGGGACAACGCGCCCAGTGCAAGCCCCCGGCCCGGCCCCAGCCGCCCGACTCACCTTGGCGAGATCGTCGATGTTGACCTTGCCATCCTTATTCTCATCCAGCGCCGAGACCAAGCTGATGAGCTTGTTCTCCGGAATGTGCTTGATCTGCTTCATGGCACTGATGAGCTCGGCGGTGCTGATGACGGTCTCCCTGGGGGGACACAGCCTGCAGGTGGCACAGACGCACCCACAGCCCCCCCGGGCCTCCCGCAGGCCACAGCCCCGACCCGGACGCCCTCTCCCTCCGGGGCTCCCATGCTCCTGCACGTGGGAAGGCGCGGACAAAACCAGAAGCCACTCCAGTCCCCGGCCTCCGCATGTGTGCAGTCCCCTTGTGAGCCCCGCCTCTGCACCGGCGATGGGGACACAGAGCCCCGTGGTTATGGGGACCAGGTTCCTCGGGCCTGTCTGTGTCATGGTCACAGTGGGCCCACACTGCATGGCAGGTCACCTCTGGAAAGGGCCCTGACCTTGTCCTGGGGGTGAAAACCCCCAACCCGAGGACAGCAGGGGCCCTGCAGCCAGCCCCCCGCCCCCGAGACGCAGGCGCTCAGCACACAGTGCCCAGCCCGGAGCGTCAGCCGTTGCCACCTGGCAGGGTCGCCTCCTTGGCCTGACAGCCACTCACACAACGACCTCCAGGGTGAGGGCTGTCACTGAGCACGTGTGTGTAGAGGGCTCGGGAAGAGGGAGGAGGCAGGACAGCACCTGTGCGTCTGGGGAATCAGAGCAGAGTGTGGCTGCAGCTGGAGAGAGGAAAGCCTGGGGCTCCCAGGGGAGCTGCAGTCCTAAGTACATTCTGGAAGGACCAGCTTGATGGCAGCCTGGAGAGAGGGGAAGGCTATGGTGGCCAGGGGGGACCAGCCAGGCCACAGAGCTGCTGTGGTCCTGACAGTGGCTGAGGCATGCATGCGTGCGTGTGTGTGCGTACGTGTGCAGAAGAGGTGACCCCGGGAGCTACTTCAGCAAACAATTACTGAGAAGTGGATCCTGAAAAGATGAGGCTGGGCTTCTGGCTGGCACCATGGCAGAGAAGCACGTCAAGGTCAGACAGGCCCCGAGTCTCCCCGTGCTGGCATGTGATCACGCTCACCCCGCAGGCGGGCCCTCGGCGGCCGCGCCCAGCTTGCCGGCCTTCTGGTCTGTCTCCAGCTGTGCCAGCAGGCTATCTATCTGCCCGATCATCTGCTGCACCCTCTTCGTCAGCCTCTTGCTGGCTTTAGACTCTTCCACATAGATCTCTTTGCCCGTCTTTGAAAGTTCCTTCTTGATCTCTTGCAGGTCCTAATTAAGTTAGTGATAAAAGATTGTCTCAAAAAAAAAAAAAAAGGAACCTTACAATTAACTTTACCTTGTAAAAGTTAAAATAACCCAAAGTGGTATCACAAAGACAGTTCCAGGTCATTAACAAAACAGAAAAGAAACACACTAATTCCAGCCACAGAGAGCTGCGAAGTCTTATTTGTATCCTACAAATCAGCTTAGTTTTCCAAACTCAAATATTGTTTCTGTAGCAAAGAAAATGGAATCTATTTGAACATCAACTTTCTACATAATTTAAGAGACTAAATAAACGGATGGAAGAATCAAGGAACAAAAAATGTCTTCTTAAGTTGAGTCATGGTTTCTCCCCATGAGCAAGCATTACAGGGAAGAATGAAGATGGGGCTGGAGATGAGGAAAAAGACTGAGTTTCTGGTAAACACCTTATTTCCAACAGAGAAGTCACACAGCAAGAGGGTTGCTATGAAAATGGCAAATTCTTTTTACCAATGTCAAAACTAGTTCAGCTCTTCCAAACAGATCTGTGAGAACAGAGCTCTTTTACACCTTTTTAGAAAGTGGGCTCTACGCCCGATGTAGGGCTCAAACTCACAACCCCAAGGTCAAGAGTTGCACGCTCCACAACTCAGCCAGCCAGATGGCAACACAGCTCTTGGAAATCAGATAATAAAGTAATATTTGTAAACAAACGTATTTTCTTATAGAAAAAAAACTCAAAAAACAAAGTAAAAGAACTGTGTAAGAAAGAAGTCTCTTTCCAGTAAGTATGAAAGAAACTAAGATTTCCTTTATCAAACAACCAGACCATTCATCCGATCCCTCATGTGCCTTTAAAAACTACAAGGGGCGAGTCCTTGTCGCTGAGGAAGGCAGCCGGGGCGCAGGAGGACCTGGGGCAGGCGCCTCCAGCAGCTGTGGGGCCCCGGGGTACCTTTCCTGGTCCAGGCCTGCGGAGTGGAAGGGCACCCGCCCCCGGCCCCGCCCCCCGCCCCACCCACCCGCCCCGCCCCCTCCCCCCCCCCCCCCGCCCCCCGCGCCCCGCGCACCTGGCTGTAGTCCTGGACGTCCTCCTTCAGCATCTCCAGCTCCTCCTTCTCCTTGGTCAGGGACGACTTCTGCTCCTTCAGCTTCGAGCAGGCGTTGCTGATTATGTCAATCTCCTCCTTCGTGATTTCCTCTTCCTGGGGAGAAAACCAAGGTGCAGCTCGGGAGTCCTTACCCCGCCCGGGAGTCCGCTCCCACCGCCGTGGGCAGAGGCCAGAGGAGATGCACAGTCCCCGTGCTCTCCATCTGTGGCACCCAGGCGTGCCGGAGCGTGCCCATGACCTGCACGCGCACCCAGGAAACCAGCACCCCTGATCGGGGCCCCTCGCCCCCCCCGAAACCTCGGAGCAGCTGTCTGGTCGCTCAGCGAGCAGGTCACCCCCTTAAGGGGAGACTCGGTGTTGCCAGCGCCTCTCAGGTGCTGAACGGTGTTCTGTCCAGAGCACACACCCAACGCGCTCACCACCGGTCTGCACTGTGGCTCCTCTGAACTTTCACAGACATCTTAGAAGTCTGTTCGTTTCAACAAAGAGCCTACTGGGATGTTGATGGTTTTGAACCTGTGGATCAGTTGGAGAATTAACCTTGCAGGCATCTGAGTGCAGGAAATCTGTTCCAGGTAATGAACCTCAACACTTGACCGCGTTCAGCGTACAGGTCACCTTAGGGGCTGGAAACGATACTTTTTGAAACTTCAACCCAACTGCCCATTACCCGTACAGAGAACACAGCGGATTGGCAGCTGCTCACACGCTCTGTGAATGGGCAGTTTCATTTCTTCCTTTTGGCTCCGTGCTTTTATTTTTTTTCTTGCCTCGGTGTCCTGGCCCCAATCTCTGCACGGGGCTAACAGGAGCGGGCGCCCTGGCCAGGGGCCGTGCCAGCTGCGGCATCTCTACAGATGTCTTTTCACTGGGGTGACAGTCCCCTCTGCTGGCTGAGAAATGTGTTTCCTCATCAGGAACAGATGCTGGATTCCGTGAAGTACTTTTTTCTGCATTTGCTGAGATGATTGTACGTGGCTTTTCCCTCCGGCGTGTTACATGGTCATCACGCTGACCGCCGTTCTGGGCTCCAGGACAAGCCCCACGAGAGCACGGGGTTTCTACACAACAGACGCATGCGACCTGCTACCAGTTTGCTCAGAACTTTCACACCCATGTTCACGCAGGACGCGGTTCCGAAGTCTTCTCCTGAGGACCCGGTGCTCACCGCACAGTGACCTAGGAGACGATCTTCCACCGGAAGGATCCCTTCCTTACACATTCAGACTCACTGGGAGCTTTGCCTGTGAAGCCACGAGGGCCTGGGTTTCTCCATGGAAAGGGTTTCGGCTGCAAGATCGATTTCTGTGCAGAGGTAGAGCCGGGGTCTCCGTCCGTCCCCCACGTCCCCCCACAGAAGAGCTGTGCGGCGTCTCCGTTGGCCCCTGCAGACGCTCGGCGCCACTAAAACCTGAGAGGCAGCCGTAAGCCAGAACACGCCCACTTGTTCCACTCACTCTTTATGGCATCTTTCCAGGGAACAGAGGTTCTCCTGCTAGGAAATTCGGGGTAAGGCCTGGTTCTCTGGAGAGTTCCATGCATCCTTTCTCACTCAGGTCTCGAATCCGTGGAGGGGATGCCTCGGTTCCGTGGAGACAGCCCAGCGCCCCAGCTGTTTAATGACAGGTGCCTCCTTCTCCCTGAACCACGTGGGCCCAGCCGGGCTCCATCTCTGCTCAGCTGTCCACACCCCAGCCTTGGCCCCCCCACTTAAAAACGACCCAGACAACTCGGGCCCTGGCCATTCCTCGGGTCACCATTTGAGGCCAGCTTGGCCAGGCTCCCAGGACCCTCTCCCCGCCGTCCTGCCTCGAGGTGCTGACACCACCGCACGTCTGTTTCCATGGGTCTCCTAGGTCGTCTCAGGATGGCCTTGGCCTCCCTCCCCACCACTACCCCTCACCCCCCCAGCAGACACCAGCAGACCCACTACCCCTCGGCTTCCGGTCTAGATCTTCCCCGAGCCCCAAGCCTCCCTGCTCCCGTGCGGCCCTCCCCGCCCTCCCCCAGGCCTGGAGACACCCGTGGGGGGCCTTCTCCTGCCACTTCCACTCCAAACTGCTCCCGCTGAGGCCACAGACCCCCCCCCCCCATTAGGAGTCAGTCTTCAGGCCTTCCCCACTCGGCCCTCAATACCCCCGACGAAGCCCACCGTCCCCCCGACGCAGCCTCCTCCAACTCAGGCGCAGACATGCTGGGCTGCGGGGGAGGGGGGGGAGGCCCAACTGCCGCTGCCATTACCACCCTGCATCTCCTCTGACCTCTGCACACGGAGGCCACCCTCGCTCAGCCCCCTGGGACCCTGCTCGAAATCACCCAACGTGGGTCTAATGCCCTGGTCTCTCTCCTACTCTGCTGCCAAACTGATGCCTCCGCTGTGTGTCTACCTGACACCTAGGAGTTCAAGACGGAAGGCGTCCCGCGAGGGGAGTGGGCTACGGGCCGGACAGTGAGGCCACCCCGGCAGAAGGGCCGCTACGGCGCACAGCACATCAGGCGGGGACGGGGCAGGGGACAGCGCGCAGCCCAGCCAAGGAACGGGCCTGCAGACCTGCCTCTGGGCGAGCCCCTGCCATTCGGGGTTCAGAGGGCGCCTCAACCTTCCAGGCGCTCACGCCCGAAGCCTGCAGCCCAGCCAGCTCTTCTCTCACCACGACGCACCTCCCAGAAACCTCTCTCTGGTCTACTACTGCCCTAAGCCAGGCCGTAGCCCGCACGACCTTATTCCTCAGGAGCCCGACCCTCGAGCCAGCCCCCCTTCACCCTCCCGTTCAGCTCCAACACAGCCGCCACCGGGCGTGCGCGGGCGCGGTTACCTTCGAGGCTTCCAGGATGGGGGCGGGGTCCTTCAGGGCCTCGGACGGCAGGGTCGCCTCGGACACTTCCGGCTGCAGCTCGGCCACTGGCCTCCCGGGGGCAGTCTCTGCGGTCACCTCCAGCTCCGCTTCCTTCTAAAACCAAGAGCACTGGCGGCTCAGCTGCGCCCCGGCCGCCGTCCCGAGGCGTCGGCACCGGCCGGGGCTGGGGCGTGCTTTCGACAGGCCTGCTCTGTGCCAGTGGGCGCTGTGAGGGCCTGTCGACCGGCAGCAGGTGACGCGCTGTGAGCTTCGCCGCGGGACTCGGACAGGCGCCCTGACACGACCCAGGCGGCTGGGCGCCGCGCTTCCCGGGTCAATCGAGGCCCCCGGCTGAGCGGCTCTGGCATCTAATTCCACCGTCGGCCCTTCCCTGGCAGCCCCGGGAAGCTGTCCCACGCCTTCCAGAGGACACCCCTCGAGGGCCCCCACTCCGGGGCCGCAGCCCCACCCGGGGCACCCCCACACCCGCTGTGGCTCCCAACCGTTCCAGGACAGAGGCGGCGGGCCGCGGGGCCCGGGCCCGGTGCACACGCGGTCTCTCGGAAAGGCCCCCGCCTGCCGGGCCACCCTCCGCGCGGCCGCGCCCCGCTCACCGCCGCCCCCGAGCGCCGGCGCAGCTCCTTCTCCTGGAGCTCCTGCTGGATGGCCGCCTCCTCCCGCAGCGTGGCCTCCAGCTTTGCCTTGTTGTCCACCTGCTCGCCCTCCACCTCGGCCGCCTTCACCTGCGCCTCCTTCGCCTTCAGAGAGGGGACGCCCGTGAGGCCCGCGCGGCACCCCGGCCCCTGCCTGCATGTCTGAGAGGGGCCGCGGCCGGGGCTCCCAGGGGGAGCGGCTCGCACCGCGGGGACCCCAGCTGTGGGCGAATGGGGCCAAGGGCCGCCTTCTCACGTGCCGCTGGAGTGCTCGGCACTCGGAGAACACAGGCGAGAGAGAAGCGGGAGGGTGGGGGCGGACCCAAGGGCTGCCCCGACCAAGGAGGGGGTGTCTCTGCAGCTGCCTCCCCCAGAAGCGAGGGGCCCCTTCCGGCGTGAGCCGCAGAAGGGGCCTCCGGGCGGCACGCACCACGATCTCCGGGAGTGTCTGCAGCGTGGTCTTGAGCTGGTCGGCGGGCGAGAGGGTGTCTGGGAGGTACATGGCCCGGGACAGGATGAGCAGGGACGTGGGGATCTCCTGATGCAGGTGCAGCTCCAGCCACTGCAGTCGAAGGTTCAAGACACAGACTCACCCACTGGCCTCGTCCCGTTTGCCTCTCCTGGGACCCAGAGCCCGGGGGGCGGGTCTTTCCGCAACAGGCCTCTCTGTGCTGGTCCAACAGACGGGAAAGCCTTCGACCACGCACCTGCTTCAGCTGCTCCCTCAGACGATCCTCCGTGACCCCGAGGGCCCGCATGCCTCGTGCCCGGCACGCCGACTGCAACTCCTTGACGTTCAGGCTGTCCACCCCTTCCTCGGCGATCAGCTGTGAAAGGCAATGACCCACACACGGAGAGGTCACTGGAGGGCTGTGGTGTCTCTGTGAACGTGCTCAGAGCCCAGCATCTAACCGTGAGACAGCTTCCTGAGGCGCCTCACCAAGCGCAGGGTGAGGGGCCACCACTAAGGCCTCAGCTTTGGGCCCGAAGTGACCAGAACTGTCTGATGGGGAGTGGGGGCCTTGGGGAGGCACAGAGTGGCCAGGACTGACCCGGCCTCTGCCCACGCCCTGCCCCTTGCACTTGACACCGCCTCCCTCTTCTTCCCCCTCCTCGTGAACCCCGGTGCTCTCCTCCCCACCGCCCCATGGTTCCTGACATCCGCAGGACGGAGGAAGGGTGGAGAGCGGGGCAATCCTGACCTCAGCCAGAGGCCCCCCCTCAGCCAGAGGGCCACCCCCCCAGCCTGAGGCCACAGTGATGCAAGGGAGAAAAATAAACCAGAATCCCGGAGACAGAAGACACAGAATGTTACAGAAACAGTGCAGGGGCGACAGGGGAGGGGTGAGAAGAAAGAAGCAGAGTGGCTCCGCGTCTGTGCCGGGCAGCGCACCCGCGGCCTCACGCGGCCCCCCCCCACTCAGCCTCAGAATGACCCCGGGAGGCAGACGGTTCCATCGCTCCCGTTTTCTGAGCGAAGCTTTTCATCCCGAGGTGAGTGGGGATCAGCGCGCAGGCGTAACGGACAGTTTCCCCCAGCGGCAGCGTCTCCCGAACCGCAGTGACAAAACCAGACGCAGAATGAAGCCGGGACATCAAGCCAGTCACGGCAGGAAACTCTCTCATCCTGCAGACACACTGCCCCCTCCCAAGCCCGAGGCAACCACTAATCCAGCCGTCCCGTCCCGTCTGCATCTGTGTGTGAGCGCCGCACGGATGGGGCGTCCCCGGGCGGCGCCCGCAGGCCGTGTGCATGTTACCAACGGCCACGTAGCGCTGCACGGTGTGAACATCCTGGCTAAACCTTCTCCCACCGAAGGACAACTGGGCTGTTTCCCGTTTGGGGGGATTATGAAAAAACTGGGCTTTTGTTTTCCTTTCCCACCTTCCCGTGGGAAACACGAGTTCCACACGCTTCCGAGTCGGCCTCCTCGCAGGGCACCTTCGGTGGCTGCTCCGGGCGTCAGACGCACACCATCCGTGTCCTTGTTCCAGGCCACGCAGTGCGGAAACCCCGCCCCCTGGACGCCCCTCGGCCCTCTCCTTCTCGTGCAAGCCCGTCTTAGCGTGTCCTCCTTCCCGGGAGCCCGCACGGCGCTGGCGCTTCTGCTTCAGCCACCACGCGGCGGTCAGAAAGCCAACGGGAAGGGAGTCCACCGGGCCGCCCGCGGTCATTCTTCACGTTCCAGGGGTCGCCGGCCCGCTGAGCCCGCGCAGGCCCACTGACGCACAGGCTTCCGTCAACGCCGCACGCTGGGAACGTCCGTCTTCCTTCCCCTCGCTTACTCCGTCACACGGACACAGTATGTAATACACGAGACGCACAAAGCAGGGATTAATGAACCGTTCATGTCCCCAGTAAGGCTTCAGGTCAACAGCAGGCCACCGGCAGTTAAGTTTCTCGGGAGCCCAAAGTCCTGCACGGAGGGCAGGGCTGTGCCACCTGCTTGCCCAGCACGAGCGCATTTTTCATGGAGTCAAATCCATGTGGTTTGGGTATTCTTCCCTTTAATCTTGGGCATTTTCTCTCTCAGATAACTTGAAACCCCACAGAGCCAAGAATCCTGTAACAAGTGCAGCCACTTACACACACTCACAAGGTGCTTCTGCTGCCTTCTAGACAATTTATGTTGACAGCATTCGTGCAGCTGTGGTAACTTACACAGTGTAATGTGACTTCACTCCCGCAGGAAGGAAGGTGCCGCCGTGCGGGGCTGTGCGGGGGCCCAGTGTCCTAACCTCCACGTTGTTCAAGGATCCACGACTTCCTGCTGAGAGGCCGTTCTCCAGGTTCTCGTACGGCAGATGTGCTGCCGGCCAGTCCTGTTTTCCTTCTTCTGAGAATGTCTGGACTCGCCCCTTTTTATAGGCTATTTGCTGCATAGAAGGTTGGGAGCCGACAGGTTTTTTCCAGGATGTGAGAAATATCGCTCCCCTCCATCCAGCCGCACAGTTTCTGACAGGCGGTCTGCGGTCTGTGGAGTCGTCCCCCGCCCCCCGGCGCCAGATGCCAGTCTCTCTGACCGCCGTCCGAACCATCTGTCCTGGTGTTACTTTGCGTCACTGTGATCGCTCTTCACGCGGGAAGCTTTGGGCCGGGCCCGCTGAGGTTCACTCAGCTTCTAAAAATGCGTTGACTCAGGCGCCTGGGTGGCTCAGCTGGTTACGCATCCTACTCTTGATTTCGGCTCCGGTCATGATCTCACGGTTTGTGAGTTCGAGCCCCATGCTGGGCTCTGCGCGGACAGTGTGGAGCCTGCTTGGGATTCCCGGTCTCCCTCTCTCTGCCCCTCCCCTGCTCACATACACACCCGTGTGCGCTCTGTCACAAAATAAACTTTAAAAAAATGTAATACAAATAAAGTGTGTTGCCTTAGATCCCTTACTGAATGTGGGAAGTTCAGGAGTTATTTCTTTGAGCACTTTCCCAGCTCTAGTCTCCCTATTCTCTTTCCAGAACTCCGATGACGAGTATGTTAGATGCTTTCCTCTGATCCCACAGGTGGCTGAGACCCTGCTTGTTTTTTAACTGTTTTCTCAGATGTTCAGATGGGTGGGTTTTTTTCTAAGTTTTTATTTAAGTAATTTCTACACCCAACATGGGGCTTGAACTCACAACCCAAGATCAAGAGTCACACACTCTTTGGGGCTCCTGGGTGGCTCAGTTGTTTAAGCATTTGACTTCAGCTCAGATCAGGATCTCACGGTTCACGAGTCTGAGCCCTGCGTTGGGTTCTTCTGTGCTGGCAGCTCAGAGCCTGGAGCCTGTTTTGGATTCTGTGTCTCCCCCTCTCTCTCTGCCCCTCCCCCAAAACTCCTCCTCTCTCAAAACTAAATAAAACATTAAAAAAAAAAAAAAAAAAGTGGCACACTCCTCCACCTGAGCCAGCTGGTGGGGAGCCACCCTGGAGGGGAGATTTCTAGAGTTGTTGTTGTTGTTGTTGTTTTTTTTAATTTCTAGGAGAGAGAGAGAGAGACAGCATGAGCAGGGGAGGGTCAGAGAGAGAGGGAGTCACAGACTGAAACAGGCTCCAGGCTCTGAGCTGGCAGTCAGCACAGAGCCCGACGCGGGGCTCGAACCCACGAACCACGAGATCATGACCTGAGCGAAAGTCGGACGCTTAACCCACTAAGCCACCCAGGCGCCCCACTAGAGTTTTATCTTAAAAGTTCACCAATCCTGTCTTCTGTTCTCTCCTTTCTCCTGCAGAGCTCATCCATTGAGCTTTTTATTTTCAATTATATTTTTCAATTCAAAAATTCCATTTGGTTTTCTTTCTCCCTTTTTTCTTTATTTATATATTTAGAGAGAGAGAGAATGCAAGCAGGGGAGGGGCAGAGAGAGGGAGAGAGAATCCCAAACATCCTCCTTGCTCAGTGTGGAGCTGATGTGGGGCTCGATCTCACCAACCGTGAGACCATGACCTGAGCTAAAATCAAGAGCTGACACTTAACCGAATGAGTCCACAGGCGCCCCTCGCCTCCTCTTTTCTCCTGGAGGCGATGTCTCCACGCGGCCCACTTCCTAGCTGCCTGGTGAGGCGCCCCGCATGGCCACTCTGGGAGTCCGGTCTGCTTTCTCACCTCCCTTCTCCGGTGGCCCCACTGCCGGCCTTTTCTCACAGGGATGCAAGAATCAGGTCTCAAACCCTCCAAACACAAAGCCTGGGCCCCGTGTGCCGCCTTCCGCAGCTGGCGGCTCGACACACTAGTGACAGAGGCCAAGGCCCATGGCCTCCCTTGCTCCTACCTCCTGGTCCCCAGTGCATCAAGGCCTCAGATCCTGAGTCGGGGCTGTACCCGTTTCAGGCACAAATGCAAGTCATAAGCTCCCTTCCGGGGCTGATCTGTGCCCCCTCTCGGTTACACCCACAAATTACACCCACGGTACAGTCTGGAACGTGTAGGGGCTGCCTCACTGCTGCCGGGCTCCCACTCAGCCTCCACCGGGCCCGAGGGAGGGGCACCTCCGTGTCTGCCGGGGGAGGGGGCTCGAGCTCCGGCTTCCCGCCAGCCCTCCACACGCCTCCGGACGCCATCCCCGTGGGGTGTGTGGCAAAGGTCCCGGAACTGTCACGCGAGGTGGAGGTCCCGGTCCCCTGCTGGTCTCCAGGGACACCGTGCCCAGGGGACACAGGGATGGCTCGGTCCCACGTGCTGGGGAGGAAGGAGCAGCCGGTCAGCCCTCCCTGCAGCCACGCCGGCTGTGCCATCCCGGAGCGGGGGGAGGACTCAGTGTCTGCAGCAGGGAGACTGTTTCCTCTGGGCTCTGGCTGGAGTAGAGCACTACTGTCTGAAGCCTTCTGTCCTGCTAGGCAGTCCCTTTCTTTTCTTTAAAAAATGTTTATTTATTTTGAGAGAGAGAGTGTGAGTGGGGAAGGGGCAGAGAGAGAGAGAGAGAGAATCTCACGAACCATGAGATCATGACCTGAGCCAAATCAAGCGTCGGACACTTAACCAACTGAGCCACCCAGGTGCCTCCGGGGTGCCCCTTTCCTGTCCCCTGGCCAGAGAGAGCAGGCATTTGTTAGGGTTGTTTTTCTGTGTGTGTGGTTTCTTCTTCTTCCTTTTCTTTTTTAAAATAATCTCTATGCCCAACGCAGGGCTCAAACTTACAACCTTATTATCGAGAGTCGTACGCGCCACCCACTGATCCAGCCTGGAGCCTGTCAGGCCTTCGAAAGCCTGCACTGCTCAGCACGTCTCAGCTGCTGCTCCCTCAGCACCAAGGCACAGGGCCCTGCCTGGCTGGCCCTGGGGTCCCAGGGTCTTCTCCCACTTTCCAGAGACTTCTTGGATTTGATTTTTACATAATGTCCAGGAGAAAGGAGACCCCTTCTACCTTCTCGACAGTGGAGCCTGTTTTATTTCATAGGATTCTGAGGCACTGAGCAGTAAGAAGACTCATCCAAGGTCACAAAGCAAGTGAGTGGCCAGGACTCCAGCCCAGACCACCTGCCCTCCAACTGCCTCTCCCGAGGTGGGGGGTGGCCACACGCAGGCTCCCCTGGAGCGAGGTGGCCCATCGAGGACTGCCCACGTCAGCCCCCTCACGGCCTCTGAGACACACTGTGTACCACAGCACAGGAAGGATTTCTTTTCAACGTTTCAAACCCACAGTGACGCTCCACCACTTCTAACTATGAAGAGTTGTTCTCATCAGATCACACCCCGCTGAGGTCTACAGCTACCCCGCTGAAACAAACCAGAACGTGCCTGAAGGGACTGGACAGCTACCACGACAGCGCTCCGGGACAGCAAGATCCCGTGGACCGGGAAAGACCAGGCGACCGGGCGACCAGGCAGGGATGTGAGCCACCGGGGACCCAGCGACACCTGTCAATACTTAGTGCAGGCTCCGAGTCCAGGCCGAAGGCCACTGCTCAGAGACAGAGATGTCTCGCCAGGCCAAGAGAAAACTGCCAGAGTCAAGAGACTGCCGCCTGGGGAGAGGGACGTGCAGGGGACAACTCTGGTGTCCAGCTAAGCAGCGCGGAAGCGAGGGGCCCGGCAGGCCGTCGGCACAGAGCAGAGGGGCCTCCCGGGCTCCGGCATGCGGGCGGCGCCGGGAGGGGACGCAGGGAAGCTGCAGGCCACACTCCGGCGGGGGAACAGACCAGACGCAGCAGGGCCAGCCCCGATTCGTGGTTAGCGGTCTCAGGGTGAGTGGCCCTCCAGCGGAGCAGCCCCGGGTGGGCCCCGCCCAGAAACTTCTCCCGATGTCTGCGTTCAGGAACAGCTAGGTACTGCACTCCAGCCCGAGAAAGCAAACAAAAGAAAAGGACCCACCGACCACAGCTAGCGGACGGCCAGTTGTGAGCTACGATGAGCACGTTCGAGAACACAGACGACGAGTGGTCTGGGACGGAGGCCTCCCAGGAGCCCGACAGCGAGCAGACCGCAGGCGCCAGGGCCGGAGGGAAGGGGGAGTGTTAGGAGCTCTTCCCGAGAACACGCCGGAGGCACATGCAGTGAGGCCGCCGGGCTGTGAGCGGGCCCGGCGGGGGGACGCGGCGGCCGGCACAGCCCTGGGAGCGAGCCAGGCAGGGGCCAAGATTTGCTGTGGACCCTCCTGCCCTTTTCCTCAGGACCCCCAACTCCAGGTCCCTCTTTTTATGAAAACCGTCAAAGATGGGTAACAAAAGCCTAGGTTAAAAGACAGTGGTTTTTTTGTTTTCAGTGCAAAAAGGTGATTTTATTAAAGCACAGGGACAGGACCCATGGCCAGAAAGAGCTGTAAAAGCTGTTTATCACAGCATTGCTGATGGTAGTGAAATGTTAGCTACAGTAATGGTGAATAAATTACGATGTGTCTACACCACAAGACATTAAGCAATCACTAAAATTCATCTCTTGAACAAATACTTAGCGACATGGGTAGGTCTCCTAAAGTCACGCCAGGGCACAGACCGTGTGGACCACACAGTTCCAACGTCATTCCAGTAGACGCACATGCGCACTGGGTGTGTGCACGCGGGCCAGGGTGGGCAAAGAGGGGCAAAGTGCCCACAGCCCCGAGCTGGGAATACAGGGCCGCTGGTGACTCCGCCTCCCCTACAGTCAGGACACCTGCCGTTCCTGCAGCGGGGGCCCAAGGTGCGGGGTCAGGTGTCATCGTGCCCACCTTGTCGTCGGCCTTGATGGAGCGCAGCCGCATGGTGAGCTGGAAGCGCAGGAAGTTGTTGGTGCCGATGGACTGCAGCTCCAGCAGCTTGCACAGAGCCACCAGCTGAGGCCGCGTCAGGTTGTCCAGGGTCAGCTCGTCCTCAAACAACTTGGAGAAGCGCAGGATCTCCTCATTGCTGGGCCTCTCGCCAGTCTCTCGGATCTGTGGCAGCAATCAAGTGAGTCACCCCTGGGCCCGGGCTTCCCCAGCACCACCCACGGCCTTGAGCCACGTGCCTCGCTGGAAGTGGCCTGGACCAGGACCACCCACACCCCCCCTCGATCCACCCTGTCACCAGGCCTGCACTGGCTCCCAGGAAGGTGAGGCCTCCAGGCAGCTTCTGGCCTCCCTCCTGCCCATGGACCCTTCCCGCCCCTGCCACAGAGCCAGCAGAGCCAAGGCTGGGGTCCGTCCCCTCCTCCCCCAGCCTGGCCTCCCAGCTCATCACGACTGCAGGGTCTGGACTCCCAATCTGCCAAACTCTGCCTCCCCTGAGGCTGCCTCAAAGTGCAGAGACACAGGCAAATCATTCTGAATGTCAGCAAGTTCAAGTTCTCAGGACAGCAGGCCTGACCTCACAGAGCCCAGGAAGTCCCCCCGCCCCCCAGCCTTCTCAGCGCCAGCCCACGCCGGCCAGGGGGCTCCATTCCCACTGTGCACAGTAAACAAGAGGGAAGAGAGGAAGGGAGGCGCACCCCTACATAAGACAGGGTGGCCCTGAGGCCCTAAGCAGCACTTGGGACCAGTGGGCTAAGGCCCCCAGGGCTCTGAAGCATCACAGCACCTTCTGGAAAAACACGGAGAAGTCTTTGGTGGCATTCCCCTTAGCTGCCTTGTTCTTCAGGGCCATCTCCTCGATGGTGTCCTGGAGGAACTTGGCCAGCTCCAGCTTGACCCGCAGCTCCTTCTTCAGCCTCTCCTCCTGTGAGATCAGAGAGAGGGTGCTATGCTGCCTTGGCCCCCGCACCCTGCCCCCCCCAAGTCAGGGCAGCCGCTTCCACCCATCCGATGGGGACCCAGCACCTCCCGCACTTTCCTGAGCAGCACACACTCCCTGCTGCCCCCAGGTGCTGAGCATTCCCAGAACTGCTCTTCTAGTTTGTGCCTCTAAAAGATATTCGTGTGGCCCCTCAGAGCAGGGACCGGCCACTGAAGCTTCTAAGCATCATCGGCTGTGTGTGACACACTTCTGTGACTCTGCGGGGACCGCAGCTGCCTGCCCAGCCCCTGGGCTACAACAGGTGAACCCTGCCCTCCGTGGTTACCGCCCACTGACGGCCTCTCCCTGTGGCCTGAAGGACAGTGGGCTACAGAGACCGTACTTTAAAACACACTTAAAGAAAAACAACTCCGTAATCCACCATCTATTAATCACAGCACAGCATGGCCGAATTAGGAGGAAAACACAACTTTAAAATCATCGACCGTCTGAACGTCAGTCCCTAACGACGCGGACGTCATTAACTACGTCCAAATTTGCTCTGAAATGAGCTCACGGCCCCCGACGCCCCATCACCTTGATGGACTGGGTCTCGAACGTGGACGGCAACATGTTGGGGAAGAGCTTCACGGCGACAGGGAGCAGGAACTCCATGAACGGCACGACCACAAAGACCAGGAAGGGGACCAGGCGGAAGAGGTCAGCGCATATCCGGAGAAACTGGGGGAAGGAGGAAGCGGTCAGGCGGGGAGGCGAGAACACTGCTCGCACGACCATCAGGGCAGCGACGGCAGGCAAGGCCCGGCAGGGGTCGGCGAGAGCGCTAAGTGCCAACAGCTCGGCTGCTCCCAAAGGCATCTCTTTCTCCAGCGTCCAAACCGCAGGAAGACAGCCTTCAGAAAGGCTAGGAGGGGCGGAAGCTAGCGTGGGGGGTGGGCCACCCTGTCCCTACACGCCCCGCCCACCGGGGGTCCCGCTCTGCAGAGACAGCCTGTCGCAGCCACCGCGCTGCCCCCGAACTCGGAAGCCAGCCGGAGAGCGGCAGGTCGAGGACCGGCTGTCGCGGCAAAGAGTCGCCAGGGAAGGCCGTGGCCACACCGCCCACCGCAAAGGGGCTGCAGAAAGGAGAGCGCCGCGGGTGTTTCTCGAGAGGGTCTGACCTACCACGGCACACGCAGCAATAAGTCGACCCAAACCGGGGTGCTTCCTCAACATGAACCCACTACTGCTGACGCCGCTGACGACATTCACAAGGTGAAATCATCGAACCCCCCCGAGGAGAGTGGACACTGGCTGCTGCGTCTCCGGGCAGCTTTCTCTCCAATCCACTCAGTCAACACCATTTGACTCCAGACCATGTAAGCTCGCAGGAAGCAAGGTGCACTCTCGTGCCGGTCAACACCGTGCATTTCCGCTGCCACGTCTTCGGAAAAGCAAGGTCATTCCTAGAAACAGCTTCATTTCGGCCTTATCTGACACCACGCTGCTCCCGAAATCCTGGCGGCCCTTCCTGGCGGTTGGGAACTGCCTGCCCCGGCTGGGACTGCCCAGCAGTCTGTGGAGGAGACGCCTGAGGCTTCTCTCCCTGCACAGCATTCATGCCGGCTCTTCCCAAACCAGGCTCTGCTCCGAGGGTCATGGAACAGGGACCCTGACCTTGAGCCTGTCTTCCCATGTACAAACCTCCTTCCCGTGTACAAACCTACACGTTTACTTCTCTATTTATTGTCGAAACAGACTCATGGGTTCCTGTACTTTTTCATTTGTTTATAATTTATTACTATTTTTATTTTTTGCTCAAATGCTCCCAGATTCGACCAAACAAAGACCCTTCAAGTTGGTGTCTGTGTTTTTGACATTTCTCCTTAACTGTCTTTTAGTAGTTCCATCAAGGTTTAATTTACTTCCATAACACCCACCCCTGTAAGTGTGCAACTCAATGATTTCTGGTAAATTTACGGACTGTGAAGCCGTCGCCGAAACCCACCACTAGGGCATTTCCGCTGCGCCCTGAAGTCCCCTGTGTCCATCTCCAGTCAACCTCCATTTGTACTCTCAGCCCTGGGCAAACAGTAAATTGACTTATTTCTATGAATTTGCTTACAAGGAACCGTATAGTACATTCTTTGGCATCTGGCTTCCGTCATTAGGTCCACGAATGTTTAGGAACATTATGTCCTTTTGATGACTGGACCCCTTTCACATTATGAACTATTAAATACGAGGATGACCCTCTCTTCATCACTGGGAGTCTTTGCTACGAAAGCAACTTCGTCTGATATCAAGGTAGCCATGTCAGCTTTCTTCTGACTACTGTTAGCACCACTCACCTTCTTTCATGTTTTCACTTTGAATCTATTTGTGCCTTTACTGTTGTTGTTTTTTTTCAGATTTACTTTTAAACCATCTCTACACCCAACACGGGTCTCAAACTCATAATCCCAAGATCAAGAGTCACAGGCTCCACTGGCTGAGTGAGCCAGGCACCTGTTTGTGTCTTCACATTTAAGGTGTTTCTTGTAGACTGCATGCAGTTACATCTCGCATTTTGATCTACTCTTACAATCTTACACATTTAACCAACAAAACCAAGAAAAAGGAAAACCGTATAATCATCTAAATAGATGCAGAAAAAGCATTTGACAAAATGCAAAATTCATTCCTGATAAAAACTGATGGAATTTACAAAAAAGATACCAGAGGGGCACCTGGCTGGCTCAGCTGGTGAAGCATGCAACTCTTGATCTTGGGATTATGAGTTTAAGCCTCACTCTGGGTGTAGAGATTACTTAAAAGTAGTATCTGTATAACTCAGGTCCATGATCTCGTGGTTTGCAAATCCAAGCCCTGCATTAGGCTCTCTGCTGTCAGCGCAGAGCCCACTTTGGATCCTCTGTCCATGCTCCAACCCCCCACCCCTATCCCCTGCTTTTTCTCTCTCTCTTAAAAGTAAACTTTTAAAAAAATAAAATCTTGGGGCGCCTGGGTGGCTCAGTCCGTTAAGCATCCGACTTCAGCTCAGGTCATGATCTCATGGGTCGTGGGTTCGAGCCCCGTGTCAGGCTCTGTGCTGACCGCTCAGAGCCTGCAGCCTACTTCGGATTCTGTGTCTCTGCCTCTCTCTGTCCCTCCCATGCTTATGCTCTGTCTCTCAATAATAAATAAATGTTAAAAATATTTTTTTAAAAAAGCAAAATCTTTAAAAACAAGAATAACAAAAAAGCCCAAAAAAGATCCCAGAACTGAGTTTGGTGAGTCTGCAAGATATAAGATCAACATATGAAAATCAGTTGTGGGGGCACCTAGCTGGCTCAGTCGGCTGAGTGTCTGACTCTGGATTTCAGCTCAGGTCATGATCTCACGGTTCCTGAGTTTGAGCCCTGCACCATGCTCTCCACAGACAGCACGGAGCCTGCTTGGGATTCTCTCCCTCTCTCTCTCTCAAAATAAATAAGCATTTAAAAAAGCTTTGTAAAAATCAATTGTATTTCTATATATGATTGACCCTTGAACAATACAGGGTTATAGGCACTGACTCCCCCACATAGTCAAAAATCCTCATTTAGGGGTGGCTGGGTGGCTCAGTTGGTTAAGCATCTGACTTCAGCTCAGGTCATGACCACACAGTTTGTGGGTTTGAGCCCTGCATTTGGTTCTGTGCTGACAGCTCAGAGCCTGGAACCTGCTTTGGATTCTGTGTCTCCCTCTCTCTCTGCCCCTCCCCCACTCATGCTTGCTCTCTCTCTCTTACAAAAATAAGCATACATTAGAAAAAAATATTTTAAAAACCCTCATATAAATTTTGACCCCTCAAAAACTTAACTACTAAAAGCCTAATGGGCTATTGACGAGAATCCTTATCGATAACATAGTCAATTAACACACATCTTGTATGCTGTAGGTATTATATGCTGCATTCTTACAATAAGGCCAGATGAAAGAAAACATCAAGAAAATCACCAAAGAAAGTATATTTACAGTAGCGTATATGTTTTTATACTTTTTACATGTTTATATATTCATAAAAAATAAACCCACGTATGGATGGATCCACACAGTTCAAGCTTGTGTTGTTCAAGGGTCAACCGTACTAGCAATCAACAGCTGGAGACTGAAATTTCCTGTTTACTTACAAGAGCCAGACGATGGAAGAAACCCAGTGCCCCTGACAGATGGATGGATGAACAAAATGTGGTCCATCCACACAACAGAATGTTATTCAGCTTCAAAAAAAATAGGACATCTTGCCACCTGCCACCACATGGATGAGCCTGTGACATCATACCGACTGAAATAAGCCAGTTACGAAGGGACAAATGCTCCGTCCTCTCACTTACACGAGGCCCCAGCGGAGTCAGATCACGGAGCCGGGAGGCAGACGGTGGGTGTCAGGGGCTGGTGGGAGGGGGTGGAGGGGCCGTGTGAAATGGGGCCAGAGTTCCGGAGACGACGGCAGGGACGTTCATGACACTGTGAAGGTACCCAGTGCCACAGGAGCACAGACCTAAAAATGGTTAAGTGGTAAATTCTAGATTGTTTCTTTTATAATAAAAAAATCTACTTACAATAACATTAAAAGACATGAAACTGCACAGCATTGTTGAAAGAAATGAGAAAACAATCTGAGTCCACACTGGCCACCCCAGAAGTACCCACTTTCTTCCTTTACTTTCTGACCCGGGCTCCTCTGCTACCACTGCTGTCCCAGCTGTTGAGGAGCTTGGATTCCAGGGAGCCCTGGTTCCTCTTTGTGGGGAGGTTCAAAGCCAAGGGCTGGGGGCCAAGTGTGCTCACTGCTACCAGGCTGTCACTGCCACCACATGGGGTGGAGCAGAAGGCTGGGCCGCAGGAGGGGTCAGGGACCAGATGCACGCAGGCTGGTGAGGCCGGAGGCTGTGAGGAGACAAGGAAGGCTCCTTGGCGGGGCCTCGGGGCAGCTGCCATGACCCTCGGGAATACCCCTGCCACCCAAGGACGGCCCGGCGTGTCAACCGCCCCAGAGCATCGCTGCACGGTGAGGCCGCCAGCCCTCCAACATGCTGCACCTAAGCGAGCACCTGGAGGGAAAGCCCTGGAAGGAGGAGCCCCTTCCTGCAGGCCCCCCGCCCTCAGCTCCCCAGAGCCCCTGGGAGCCCACCACCAGGTCCTGGCTGCAGCTCCCCGCCCCCTCCCCGCCGAGTGCGAGGCATCTGAAAGCACACTCGGCTACCTCAAGCAAGAACGAGGGGGACAATCTCGGCCTGCACAGCCGCCCGACACGCCTGTCAACAGACGCATGCCGTGGCTTTAGACCTCCGCCTGGCTTCCCCGTCCGCCTGGCTACAACCTCTCCCCTGCCACTGCGACGCACTTCCACGGGGAAGCCAGCTCTGCTGTGAGCATCTGGGGACAGAAACCGTCCTTCCACCAAACGCCGCAGGTCCTCGGAGCCCCAGGTCAGAACACGAAACTACTTTCCCAATCCCTCCACTCCACCGCAACCCTCAGACGTTCTTGTCATTCTCTATTTCACACGATCGGCCAGCATTCACCAGCTGCGACCTTAAATTCACGTTTCATTTTCTTTTAAAGGAGGGCTGACTCTCAGTTGATCGCAGCGAGGGAGCCGCTGTGCTACGTGGGAAACCACCGCCCAGAAAGCGGTTTAGCACCAGGTTCCCCAAAAGTGCACTGCACGATGGGCGAGGGGGGCCCTGCTGCCCGGGACGAGGCGCTCTCGGCACCCAACCCTGGTCCTGATGCGCCGTGGCCCGCCGGCAGGGAAGGTGGGGGACCAACCATCCGAGGCCACCAAGGCTCCGCGGCGGGGGGGGGGGGTCTGACTCCAAGGGGGTCACTCGTGATCCCAGCACCGGCAGCTTCGCCCCACTGGTCCCTCGGCCAAGCACACGCACCAGCTGTCCACGCGGCGTCTCCTCTGTACCAAGGTCACCACAGCAACTACGCCCCGTCGTGGGGGACAACTAGCCTGCCTCACGGCTCCAAACCCAGCTCACCTGCCCTACTGGTGGGCAAGCAATCGTCACTTGGTAGATTCTGCTTCACAGTGACAGCAAGAGTTAAATTCACGTTTCAAATCTATCTTCCACCTAAACGATACTCATACAAATTATCTGATAACAGCTTTGCTTTTGTAAATATCCTAATTGCAAGAGTCACTCTTCTAGGATTATCAGGACTGCTGACATTCTGTTCAAAGTCAAACTACCCGGAAGGCCCTGAATCAAGGAGAAGAAAGCACAGCCCCACAAGTGCTCTCCGAACGCCGGAAACGGGTGTCGCCCTGCCAGGCCACACGCACACCGGGACCTCCCCTCTGGCACGTGCTCATCTGCTCCCACTCTTTCTATTTTGTTTTTATTCAGTCTCACCACCTTCAGCGCAGCAGCAAACCCTGCAGCGGGACGCGCGAGGAGCGCATGGGCGTCCAGGGCATAAGGCATTACATACACTGTGATTAACTCAGCAACGCACACTGTCATCAACACCCGACAGACACTAACGGGATGATCCTGAAATCCCAATACACACCGTCCTTCTTCCAACGATCCATCTGCTCCCTCTACCGCGGCATCCCGGGGGCAACTCTGGCCAGTTAAACAACTCCGACCCAGGTTCTCCACGAAGTGCTTGAGAACAAGTATAAAATCAGAAGCCAGAGTAACTCTCACATGTAGCAGCCAACTCCCAACGTTGTGTTCAAATCAAGTCCTTGTTTTCTCACAAAGGAATCCTCCAGTAGTCAACTTCAAGGGAAAAGAGATTTCTGCACTTTTCCTTGGAGAATCCTAGGGCGCTGAGAACTTAGAGCTGCTCTTTGCCCCCCGGGAACTCTCCAAAAAAGAGAAGAGCAAGAAGGGAAGAAAAAAGAAAAGCCTACAGTGTAACTGTCAGCTATTTCAGACAAAACAAGACACCTAGAAGGTCTGAGCTCCTACAAGAATAGGAACAATCTTTTTTTAAGAGCTGGTGAGCGGCAGGGGCGCCTGGGGCGCTGGGTCAGTTAAGTGTGGGACTCTTGATTTCGGGTCATGCTCTCACGGTTCGTGGGATCAAGCCCCGAGTCAGGCTCTGTGCTGACAGTGAGGAGACTGTTTAGGATTCTCTCTCTCCCTTTCTCTCTGCCCCTCCCCTGCTCACACTCACTCTCTCAAAATAAATAACCTTAAAAAAAATAGCTTTAAAAGAAAAAAGCTGGTGAATGGCAGAGAAAGCTGGTGCACCAAATGCCAGACCAGAAGCTTCTGGCAGCTGACAAGCAGGTGAGTGGGCAGGTTCTGGAGCTGAAGCCAGAGGTGAGACCTCAGAGCCAGGAGCTTAGCCCCAAGGATAAATAAGACCCAGCCCACAGAGGGACAGGCACAGCCCGAAAGACAGACTTGTGGAAGCAACACGACAGAAAAGGCAGCCACCCCGCACAAGAAGTCCGCCCGGTGGACACAGGCCTCCTGCGACAGGCAAGAAGGCCGATGCAGTGGCACAGGTCCCGGCCACGAGGGACAGCAGACGCAGAGGCACCGAGAGATCATGAGCGGTGGCACAGGGAGGTTCATGGCATGAGCTGCCTGTTATTATCATCATCTTTTAATCAAGTGGCAGCAAGCCAGGCCCCGGAGGATGTGAGAGCACCTGAGTGGCGGCCCGCCCAGGAGCGGCCAAGTGCCGTTACCTGCCTGCGTTCCCTGCGGGTCAGGCTGTGGCCGTGGAGGACCCGCCAGAGCATGCGGGCCGCGATCTTGGTGTCAATCCAGAGCAGGCGGAAGCCATGGTAGTAGTGCCTCAGCTCATCCAGGACCCTTTGCCCCAGGGACTTCTTCACGGTCACCTCCGGCGGGGGGCTGTACACGGGGCCTCCCTCCTCCAGCTTCTTGTTCTTGTCCTTCAAGGACTTGAGGGACTTCTCCACCACAGAGTCGTCGCCCAGCGGGGGCGACGAGTGCCAGCAGCGCGTGGGAAGGAATCGCGGCCCTGTGGCGACCAGGCCGGCGGGGATGGGGGCCCATGGCGGTCGGGCCGCAGAGCATACACGCTCGGGCCTCGCAGTCCAGCAGCCACGGGGATCGGCTCTGAAGGCCAGGTACACGGGGTGGGTGGGAGTGCAGCAGCGAAACGAAACATTCCTGGAGGAGAGAAAGGAAAACAGCACTGAGGGGCGGCCACCGCCTGCGACCTCCCGGCACCTCGTACCAGCAAGAGCGACACGCGCCAGGGCCGCGTCACAACCACTCGACACTCCACCTTCCCAGCACCGGACACTAACTCCCCCACTGCATCTGCATGCCCGGAAAACACATCAGGAGGAGAAGGAGCTGCCAGGAAGGGGCTTGTGTGAGGGGTGGAGAGCAGCCGGTCCCCGCGGGCTCATGGAGGGCACCAGGACACCAAGGGGCCTGGAGCGGGGCCCAGGGGATCAAAGGGCAGGTTGGACACGAACAGAAGCTTGACCCCGGAGCCCTGGACTACAGACCCGACCTCGGGGCAGGTCTCCGAGGTGGGTTCCCAGACTTGGGGAATTTGGTGGTGAGGGCAGAGGCAGGGAAGTCCTTTCCCTTCCTGGTGACTTTCTGCAAAGACCTGCAGTTTTGAGCGAGTCCCCGAAGTCAGTGAGGACGCTCAAACCCACACGGACCCAAACCCGCGCACCGCCTGGCAGAGCCGTTTTGCAAGATGGCA
Organism: Hyaena hyaena; assembly: GCF_003009895.1. Lineage (NCBI taxonomy): Eukaryota > Metazoa > Chordata > Mammalia > Carnivora > Hyaenidae > Hyaena > Hyaena hyaena. The sequence continues at coordinate 78,764 of NW_024080695.1, forward strand.
AAACCCCAAGATTCACGATCCGAGCCCCCTCCTCCCTTTCTTCCCCGCGCTGCTCCCTCTGCTCGGCCTAGAGCCTCGACGAGCTCGGCCTGGCGCTCCTGGCCTGCACGACTCTTGGAGCCCCGCGATCCGCTCTGTACCCCACCCGTCACAGCAGACAACGCTCCCCTGCCGGCCTGCACCCACCCCAGGGAGGCCACAGCCTCCAAGCCACCTCGCAGGCTCATGCTCATAACCCACACAGCCCAGCCTCTTCCCACCTGCTGGTAGTGGCCTGTCCCTCTCCAAATCCCAACCCACTACTTGGTGCTGAGACCTTGGACAAGTTAATTAACCTCTCTGTGCTCCGTGAGTATCCTCCATAAATGGACGCGGTGACGCACATGTGAAGTGCCCAGGGAGCGTCGGGCACACAGTGACACCTACCAGGGAGCTGGCAGCCACCAAGCAGGGCTGGAGGAAGCCAGGGAATGTCCGGTTCGGCCGCACCCCCTCCAGGTGGGAAGTGCCGAAGGACAGACGGGGGCATGCCCACCTCGGTTCACAGCCTGTGTCGCGTGGGGACAGCCGGCACAGGGCATCACTGGACACCCACTGAGCAGCCTCTCGCTGGCCTCCTGCCTGTCCAGGGCCCCCGTTCCTGCCTTCAAAGGGCAGGGTCAGTCCTGCGCCGTGAGCCATGGGGCCCCACAGTCAACACCCGAGCTGGAAGTGGGTGGCCTTGCACCCACCCTGCCCCGACTGGGTCACAGCTGCTGAGGGACAGGCAGCACAGAGCACAGCAGACCTGCTCGGTCACTTATGGCTGTGGGACTGTGGCCACAGACTGCCTTCTATGCCTCGGCCTCACCTCCTGATGCGGGGGCGAACCTGCCGTCTACCTCTGTCAAACTTAATTAGCGCTCAGTGCGCGAGGACGAAGCTGGCTTCCACCAGGAGGCATGTCAGCCGTGCGCGGGGTGGCCACCCGGCAAGGACTGAGACCGTGAGAGTGCAGCAAGCAGAGGCCCAGCATGTCCTCTGGCCAGTGAGGCTCCAGGACTTGATTATTTTCAAGCACGTTAGCGACTAACATTACTAAGATTCTACCTGAAAGGCTTAGCTGTTTTCAAAAATCATAACATTGCATAACTTGTTACTTTAAAAATATTTGTCAAAACACAACTCACCTGGGCACTGCTGCCTTCCCCTGGGCGGGCTGGGACCCTGCTCTGCCCCAGCTCGCTACAGCCCACGGCTCGGCGTCCCTCCTGAGAAGCGCCTGCCCACCTCGCCCCCACGGGGTCAGCGGGCCCAGCTTCCCACCACCACGCCTTCTCCTGCTTTTTTCTTCGCTTCCCTTCAAAGTGGGGAAAACCACTCTGGACACAGAAAGTACAGTCCCTAGAGGGCTGTCTGTTCCCACGAGAAAGCGCAGGGACTCCTGTCCAAGGTGCTCGCTTCACCTAAGGGTGTGGCCTCCCGCGTCCACCTGGACACTGACCACTGGCTGCCACCTTCAAGAAGAGGAAAAGCAGGGGTGCCTGGGTGACTTGGGGGGCAGAGCATGTGCCTTTTTTTTTTTTTTTAAAGACAGTGAGCCCAAGTGAGGGAAAAGGGCAGAGACAGGAGAGACAGAGAGAAAGACAGAATTTAGGCAGCTCCGCACTCAGCGCAGAGCCCGACCCCCTGACCATGAGATCATGACCCAAGCAGAAGTCAAAAGTCAGACACTCAGGCGACTGAGCCACCCAGGCACCGAAGCATTGGACTCTTGATCATGGGGTTGGTGAGTTCAGGCGCCACTCTGGGTGTAGACATTACTTGAAAACAAAATCGGGGCACCTGGGTGGCTCACTTGGTTAAGCGTCCGACTTCGGCTCAGGCCATGATATCACGGTTCGTGGGTTCAAGCCCCACATCAGGCTCTGTGCTGACAGCTCAGATTCTGTATCTCCCCTCTCTCTGACCCTCCCCCACTCACACGCTCTGTCTCAAAAATAAATAAACTATAAAAAAAAGTTTTGTTTTGTTTTTAAAGAAAAGAAAATCTTGGGGGTGGGAGCGTCTGGAGGGCTCAGTCAGTTAAGCGTCTGACTCTTAATTTCAGGTCAGGGCATGTCAGTTGTGGGATCGAGCCCCACATCAGGTTCAACGAGGCGTGCAGAGCCTGCTTAGGATTCTCTCCCCCACCCCTACTCTGTCCCTCCTCCACTTGTTCATTTCTCTTTCTCTCAAATAAAATTTTTAAAAATTAAGAATAAAATAAAATTTTGGGGTGCCTGGGGGCTCAGTCAGTTAAGTGTCCAGCTCTTGATTTTGTCTCAGGTCATGATCTCAGTTTGTGAGATCAAGACCCACACTGGGTGTTGCACTAAGAGTGTGGAGCCTGCTTGGTATTCTCTCTTCCTCTCTCTCTCTCTGACTCACTTCCATTTGCGTGTGTGTGTGTGCACATGCACGCGCGTACACACACACACACACACACACACACGCACACTTTTTCTCTCTCTCTCTCAAGATAAATACATGAAATGAAATGAAACGAAATGAAATGAAATCTTAACAAAAAGAGAAGGCCTAAGTAGTGCCCGGCAAAGGAATGTGTTCACAGGGTCTGGGCACTTCCGTGCCTCACAGCACCAGCTGCACGGCCACAGGAGGGCAGGCAGAGGGACAGGGCCTGCTCTCCCCAGGGCGCCCTCTGGACTCCCATAAAGGTGCCACAGGCACAACACCTGCGGGCCACTTGACACCTGACACGTCCCGTTCCCAAGGGGACAGCTCAGCCAAACGATGACCTGAGGCTGGGCCACGGAGGGTACCAACCCTCAACGTGCCACCTTCAGGCCTTCAGGGACATGGTGCCAGCAAGGGCCGAGGGACACAGCAACAAGAAAGGGAAGCAAAAGTGGACGTTAAAGCAACAGGTACCAGGGCCAGGAGGAATGGTTTCAGGAGCAGGCGCCTCTCTGCCCGGAGACGAGAGGTGACACAGGCTGCGGGACACGCTGCCCCTCGGCGGGGGAGCCAGAGGCTGCCGCCCACAACACCTCAGAGCCCGCGAGGCCATGTGGCGTCCAGCGTACCCTGCAGCAACACTCTGGGGGCCAGGGAAGCGGCCGCCACCAGTCCCCAGAACAGTCCCAGGTAGGAGACACCCCCCCCACCCCACCCCCGCTGAACAAGCTCCAGCGCTTGGGGAGCTTTGCAATGGAGCAGCTGCACCTCGCTTGTTCCCATCCCAGGTGCTCCCTCTCTGCCTTGACTTTCAGGATGCAGGAGGGCATCCAGGATGGAGGAGGGCATCCAGGATGGAGGAGGGCATCCAGGATGCAGGAGGGCATCCAGGATGCAGGAGGTCAAGGGCAGCTAGGTAACGCCCAAGGAGCGGTCCTGGCTCAGGAACTGTGCAGCTGCTCACCCTCTGGGGTGGGCACCACCTGAGCCGAAGACCGAGAGGACAGAACCCCACACACAGCACCGCCCCCATGCTGGCCTCGGACAACCATGCCGGCCACGTCCATGCCGAGGCTTTTTCATAACCGCGGACGGTCCTGTGTTTCTTCCTGACCGTTTTCTGAAGTTTCCTTTCGTCTAGCTAGCTTCAGTGTAAGACTACAGCCTAGGATGTGGCACAAATCACGTGCTAATTGACTCTTTATGTCCGGCAAGGCTTCCAGTCAACAGCAGGCCATCGGTAGCTAAGTTTTCCGGAAGTCAAAAGTCATACGTGCATTTTCGGCTGCACAGGGGCTGGGGCGCCCGGCCCTGCCTGCCTTGTCCAAGGGTCACCTGTACTTATCTGTGCTGTCAAAGTACCAAGTAACATGTCCTGCATGTAATATAACACTTCAACTTTCACCTATAATTGCTCATTTCAAATGCATGAGTCCAGCAAAATAGCTATAAAGTTCTCATTGCTTTATTTTCCTTTTTTTTATATATCCTCTTATTTCACTTAATTTTAAGTAATCTATACCCAGTGTGGGGCTTGAACCCACGACTGACCCCGAGATTAAGAGTCATATGATCCACCGACTGAGCCAGTCAGGCATCCCTCATTGCTTAACTTTGTAAAAATTGTTAACTTATAAAAAATTCACATTAATAGAGCACAGTGCTTATATTTTAATATAAATCTTAAATGCAGTACATTTGGCTCTTAAAAGGTGCCTGAAAAATTCAAAATCTATTTCTAGTAAAAACATGTTAGTGCAGGGACGCCTGGGGGGCTCAGTCGGTTAAGCGTCCAACTTCGGCTCAGGTCATGATCTCACAGTTCGTGGGTTCGAGCCCCGCGTCAGGCTCTGTGCTGACAGCTCAGAGCCTGGAGCTGCTTTGGATTCTATGTCTCCCTCTCTCTCTGACCCTCCCCTGCTCACGCTGTCTCTCTCTCAGAAATAAACACATAAATAAACAAAAGCCCACCCTCCAGACCCCACGCCAAAACCCTGCTTCTGGCCGCAGCGCTTCTGACCTGGCTGGAGAGAAGCCGCTGCAGCAGAAGCGAGAGAAGACACACGCTGTTACTGTTACCAAGTCCCAGGGCGTCCCCACCACGAAGGATACGGTTACGGGAGGAACTAAACCATGGCCAACAGAGCTGAGAGGCCGCTGGACACAGGCGACTGGTAACTCACATGCCAGCAATAAGCACTCAGAGACAGTGGCAGGAGGCCCATTCACAAGACCAAATGCAACCCGTCTGGGGACCTGCCTTCAATGCGCGCATGCGGCCTGCATACAGATAGGGGCCTTTACCCGAGAGAGGAAAGGTCTTTAAAAAAAAAAATGTTTATTACTTTATTTTGAGAGACAGAGACAAGCAGGGGAGGAGCAAAGAGACGGAGAGGGAGAGAATCCCGAGCAGACTCGGCTGTCAGCACAGAGCCCGACGCAGGGCTGGAAGTCATGAACCGTGAGATCATGACCTGAGTCGAAGTCGGACGCCTAACCGACTGAGCCCCCCAGGCGCCCCTCTCCAGAAAGGTGTTACAGCCAAGATGAGGTAACAAATTAACAATTTCAAATGAGTAAAAAACTCAAAAGACCCCATGGTTCCATGGGCAAGAGGCTATGAGGGGCCACCTGGACGGCACGGGAAGCGGGTCCTGCACTGTCCAACAGGGAGAATCAGGGACGGGGGAGCTGGGCTCCACTCTGGGTCTGGGGCAAGTGGACAAGGGCCTGGGATCCGGAGAGAGGTCTGGCCACCCCACCACGCAGGTGACAGGGACCAGAAGGAAACTATGCTCGGGATGCTGGGCAGAGGTGATGCAGGTGGGAGACAACAGGAATCCTGAGAGGAGTTCACATGCGACAGTGGACAGGGAAGTATGGATGCCACTCCCTCCAAGAAGCCCTCCAGCCTTGCAATAGTATGACAGACTTCTCACCAGAGGGAATGGCTAAGTCCACCACACTCCAGAACCAGGTGGGGGTAAGCCCTGTGGCCACCACTCACTTAACATGATGCTCTGTGAAGCAAATGGGGTTCAAGGGAAAGTCTAGTATGTTCACTGATGGGGCCCCACACCTGCAATGCTGCCTGGAGCAGCCAATGTCTTTTTGCACAAGTCCATGAAGGGACTTGAAGTGGCGTCTGGGTGGCTCAGTCGGAAGGCAGATGCTCATCTGTGTCTCAGGTCATGATCTCGTGGTTTGTGAGTTCAAATCCCCCATCAGGCTTGCTGATGTCAGCACAGAGCCTGCTTCGGATCATCTGTCCCCCTCTCTGCCCCTCCCCCGCTCACACTCTCTCTCCTGCTCTCAAAACTAAATAAAAACACTTAAATGATAAATAACAGATGAAAAAAAGACTAGAATAAAATTCACCAAAATGCTAATAATATTTGCAACAGATACTCAGACTATGAATGTCTGTTTTCCAAAGATCCACTAACATACGTGGTTATGTGTTTCAAAATGAAAAGATAAAGGGCAAAAAGAAATAAAACAAAAACCAGGAACGTAGGAAGTACCGTGTCCCCACGATCAGGAGTCAGTCACACATCACTCGAGCGCTTCCAAGCTCCCACTTACAGAAGGACGGGGAGGGATGTGATTTACTTACAAGTGGCTTATCAGCCCCACCGCGTTAGCACAACTGAGACAAATGGGCTCTCCAGGACTACCTATGACAAAAACACAGAAAAAACAAAAAAATTAGTGTCAGACCAGGCATTTTACACTGACACCATCTTTTAGAGTCTGAAAGGGTGCCCATTTCTTTCGCAGAGTAAGAGTCTGGAAGCGTGGCCTGAGTGCTGGAAGGTTTCAGGTGTTGCTAAGCGAAAGGTCTGTCCAGTTAGGGACACGGTGTCTCGGGATGGTCCTAGGGAAGAAGGGGGACCTGAGGCACGAGGCAGCCCCAGCTTCACGCACGCCGACCGGGGACCCCGGGTTCCACCAGCCGAGGGCCCAGAGCCCAGGCCTGCAGGTCTCCACAGGCGGGACCCCTCTCTACTTGCTCCAGCTGATGCCCAGTTGCATGGGACCCCCTCCAGGGCACAGACAGCCCCTCCGAGCAAACGAGGGCCCAATCCAAAGGGCCCCCCAACTTCTCTGCCCACAGGAGGGCGAGGGTTATGAGCATCACCGGAAGGGTTATGAGCATCACAAAAGAAAGCCGTATCTTGGACAAACATTAGTGCTGAGCGTACAGCACTTTTAGGATTTTCGTGTATTTTTGATGCTTCTCCTAGGCATAAATTCAGAGTCCAGTCACGTGACCTGTGGTCACACCCTGTGCTGGGGAAACCAGCTGTGGAGGGGACGAGACAGATACTGGGGATCCTGGGGACAGCAGGGCCAGAGACCCCTGCTGGCAGCAGGCACCCTACGACCCACAGGCAGCCAGCGTGAGAAGGGAGGGGAGAAGACGTGCGCGGCAGGGACGGGGGCCCACTCCTGGACACGCTCGGGGCAGGCCAGGCAGGGTACACCCAAGCTGCTCCCAGTGGGCCCTCTGGGGACAGGGACTTCCACTTGTCACTTTATGTAACTCAGGAGGAGCCTGGTGTCCTCACAGGCAACTCTCGTATTCCCATGAAACACCAAATGTAGGACTCTGTATACGGTGACAGCCTTGTTTTAAGCTGGGTCTGGGCTCACACGCAGTCACTGTGGTTCATAAAGGAATCTTTTACATTCTAAACATCGCCTTTCCAGTCACACCAAGTCCTTCTCACTCCAGCTGAGGACCAAACAGAAATCTCCCAGATCTGGGCCAGCCCCCTGCACCCCCGCCCTGCGCACGCCCCTCTTGGACCAGCCCCTTGCCCCCTGCCCGGACACCCCCCACAAACACATACACCTGCCCTGGACCAGCCCCCTGCCCTGCACACTCCCCCTCCCTCCCCCGCACCCTCCCCTGGGTCTGCTCCCTGCACCCCAACCCTGCACACGCCCTTCCGACCCCCCTCCCCCCACCATGTACCCCCACTCCGGGCATGCCCCCTGCCCTGCATACCCCCTGCACCCCCCCCGGGTCTGCTCCCTGCAGCCCTGTCCTGTGCACCCCCCCGCCCGCCCCCCAGCAAGCAGACAAGCCATCACAGCCTCAGAGCTGCCTGGCCAATCCCCCCACCTCTACACTGTGTGAACTGCGCATCCCGGGTCCCACCTGGTCCCTTCCCACAATCTCCCCACTCTGAAGGCTTTCCTGGCCCTTGGAGAAACCCCGCTCCTGGGGGTGATGGGGGCTCTTGAGATACGGTTCATGGATGGGCTGCTCTTTCCTCCTAGAAGTCCTTTTCTTTTGTTTTTTCCCAACAACCCATTCTCTAGCTCTCCAGCACCAGCTGGACATCCCATCATTCTTTTTTAACATTTTATTTTTTGAGAGACAGAGAGACAGAGCATGAGTGGGGGAGGAGCAGAGAGAAAGGGAGACACAGAATCCGGCGCAGGCTTGAGGCTCCGAGCTGTCAGCACAGAGCCCAACACAAGGCTGGAACTCATGAACTGTGAGATCGTGACCTGGGCCGTCCAGGCACCCTGACCACCATTCAAGGCTGACTCTCCCGGAGTTAACGCAGACCCACTCGGCCTGAGACTGCTTCACCTGACACACCAGTTGCAAGCAGGGTCCCCAGGTCACCCACACATCTGCCAACTGCAAACTTGGGGGTTCCTATGATCACCTTCAGTTCTGTTAATTCTCCAGAACAGCACAGAGCTCAGCAAAGTGCTCTATGTACTATTCAGTTTATTAGAAAGGACGGGAGGAACAGCCAGATGGTGAGGTACCTACCGAGTCTGCAAGACTCCCGAGTGCAGGAGCCTCTACCTGGGGGTCAGTGCCTGCAGATGCCGAGCCCCCAGCCTCCCTGTCCACACGCTGTTCTCACTTACCCAGGCGGGACCTCTGGCGCCTGAGCTCAATCCTCACACCCCTTCCCATCCCTGAAGGCTGGGGTTGGCTTAGAAGATCCAACCCTCTAAGCTCAGATACCTCATTAGCATAGGTGTGAAGAAAGGGGGCTCATTATAAATAAGAAAAAACACCCCTTTCTTTCAGGAAATACCAAAAGTTTTAAGAACCCTGCCAGAAGCATGACAGAGCATAGGCTAAACGTATTTCCTCACATCCCACACCCTCCTCCACCTGGTTTCCAGGAGACAGGGCTCCCTGCCCGCCGCTCCCCCTCCCCACCCACCTCGCTCCCCCTCCCCACCCACCTCCGGCCCCTTCCGGCACTCTGCATCTGAGTAACTGTGAGGACAGGGGGCCTCTGAGGTCCCTGGAGCACTTCCCATTCAACAGCTCCAAGAACTCGTGGCTTGCCCCAGCCTGCTCCTCCCTGAGTCCTCCCTGCTTCAATAATGGCCAAAACGGGGCGCCTGGGTGGCTCAGTCGGTTAAGCGTCAGACTTCAGCTCAGGTCATGATCTCGTGGTTCGTGGGTTCAGGCCCCGCATCGGGCTCTGTGCCGACAGCTCAGAGCCTGGAGCTGCTTCAGATTCTGTGTCTCCCTCTCTTTCTGACCCTCCCCTGCTCACACTTCCTCTCTCTCTCTCTCATAAATAAAAAGAGAGAGAGAGAGAGAGAGAGAGAGAGAATAATGGCCAAAGGCCAGGACCTCACTGTTCTCACCCAGTGGCAATCTGGTCAGTTCCCCTCTACAGGGCCCCAGCCTGCTCCCAAGTATGTGCCCCACACAGCAACTTCCAAAGCATGGCGCAAAAAGGGGGTAAAGAGGAACTCCCCAGAGTGGAGAAATCTGACAAATACTAACTTGGCTCGGTGATCATGGTCAATACTGACTACAAAAATCCTCTTGCTAGCAGGCATCCTTGGTAGGATGTGAGGAGGGCATTACACCTGGGATCTTCCTCCCCAGAGCACATAACCCCAGTGTAACCATGAAAAAGTCCCAAACATGGGGCGCCTGGGTGGCTCAGTCAGTTAAGCATCCGACTCTGGCTCAGCTCATGATCTCACGGTTTGTAGGTTCACCCCCTATGTCAGATTCTGTGCTGACAGCTTGGAGCCTGGAGCCTGCTTCTGATTGTGTCTCCCTCTCTCCGCCCCTCCCCTGCTTGCACTGTCTGTCTCTCTTTCTTGCTCTCTCTCTCTCTCTCAAAAATAAACATATATTAATAAAAAGAAAAAAGTAGGGGCGCCTGGGTGGCTTAGTCGGTTAAGAGTCCGACTTTTGCTTAGGTCATGATCTCGCGGTTCGTGGGTTCGAGCCCCGCGTCGGGCTCTGTGCTGACTGCCAGCTCAGAGCCTGGAGCCTGTTTCGGAGTCTGTATCTCCCTCTCTCTCTGCCCCTCCCCTGCTCACACTGTCTCTCTCTCTCCTAGAAATAAATAAAAATATTTTTAAAAATTATAAAAAAAGAAAAAAAGAGAAAATTTGAAAAAAAAGAAAAATTCCAAAAAATCCCAATAGAGAGGCATTCTACACTAAATCAAAAACAGTCCTCAAAACTGTCAAGGAAAGCCTGAGGAATGTGTCACAGCCAAGACTATAAAGAGAAATACCAGGGGTGCCTGGGTAGCTCAGCTGGTTAAGCATCTGACTTTGGCTCACATCATAGTCTCACGGTTCGTGAGTTCGAGCCCTGCGTCGGGCTCTGTGCTGACAGCTCAGAGCCTGGAGCTGCTTTGGATTCTGTGTCTCCCTCTCTCTCTCTGCCCCTCCCCTGCTCACGCTGTGTGTGTGTGTGTGTGTGTGTGTGTGTGTGCGTCTCGCTCTCAGAAATAAATAAAAACATTAAAATTTTTTTTTAAATATAAAGAGAAATACCAACAACATGGAACTTGGAATTCCTGGATAAGATCCTGGGACAAAGAAAAACATCAGAGTAAAATATGTGCAAATTAAAGATGTGACGGATATATTTCTAACAAATAGAAAAGTATATGCAGAATAAAGAGTATGTAAATCACAAAATAAAAATTGTAATGAAGTATGGAACACAATAAAAGAAATCTGAACACACTATGGACCTCAGTCAGTAATAATGTGCCAATGCTGGTTTATTACTTATGACCACGAGCCAAGATGATAGGAGAGGTTAGTGGTGGGGAAATGTGCCTCAGAGAAGGCCTGCTGCACCCAGCAGGGAGTGCCGTCTCAGAGGGTTCAGGAGTGTGCCCCACAGTCCAGTCCTGGGTCTCACAGGCTCTGGATTCTCTGCTGGTCCCGCAGCAGCCCGGAGGTCTGACTCCCCCTCAGCCCCTCCCCGTGTAATACAGAGCAGTGCCAACCACAAGAAACATCCGTGGTCCCAGAACAATACAACCACAGAACAAACTCCGCTAACTTTTAACTGTAAACACGCCACAGAAACTCAAGCGGCCAGACTGTTTTCTTACCGTCCTACGTAGGGAAATCTCTAAGGGCAGAAGGTGAAGCCTGAAGGCTGACTGGACACACAGACCATTCACACCGTCAGTTCTTGCTGCTCAATGCCCTTCCCCTGGCTCCAAAGTTCTAAGCAGCCAACTAGCCGTTGTGAAAAATTACAAGAATCGTGTCTCTTGGGAGCGCTTCCGTGAATTGTACGGTACCTTGAAATATGTTTCACTTGAGTCTCTAACGTTTGTAGGGCAAGCCCCAATCCTACAAATAAGTAACAAACTCAGAAAGGTTAAAGTCAAAAGGGAGAGTCAGAAAGGAAGTGCTGGCTACTGACATGTAGACGCCTAAGAACCCCAAGTTCAAGATCACATCTGTGATCTCTCTGTGAGCAGATAGAGTCACAGAGCCTGGGGGTACAAAAGGACCAGTCTGGGACCCCTCGACACATACCCACAGTACTGTAAGGATATCGGCCCCACGGATGTCCCGCAAGGCCACAGACCCAGGCCGGCTCATGTCAAGCGCCCTAAACGTGGCCCAAGGGCACGACCGTCCCAGCGAGTGAACACCACTTCCACCGAGCTTAAGGGCGAGAGGCGCGCCCGGACACCCCAGGGCTGGCCGTCAGCGCGCTCCCTTCAAACAACTTTCCAGAGCCCGCTCCGGACGCGGCGGCCAGCAGCCGGGCGGCTAAGGTCACAGCGCGGGTGAGTCACAGGCCGCCGCCCGCCCCGAGCCGCCCCGCACGCGGCACCCACGCCCCGACGGCCGCCCGAGGTCCCGGCCCGGCAGGACCCCAGCCCCGGGCCGCGCCGGAGCGCCCCGACCCTCCCAATCCCGCCGGGGCGCGGCCCCGCGCTGGGGAGTCGCGGGGCCGCTGGGCCCGAGGCCTCTGCCGGCCGCCGGTCTCGGCGTCGGCCGGGACTCCCGGGCCCCCGCTCCTGTCCTCCTAACGCCCCCGGCCCCGGCTCCTGGGCTCGGGCCCAGCCCCGGGCACCCCGCCGGCGGCGGCGGCCCCCAGCTCCCACCCGGCCCCGCGCCGTCGGCGGCGCGCCGCCTGCTTACCCCTCGGGGCGGCGGCGCGGGGCGGCGGCAGGCGGGTGGGCCCCCGGCCGCGGCAGCTCCTCAGTAAGATGGACGCCATGTGCCGGGCCGCGGCGGCCGCTCTGGCCTCCTCCTGTGGCCTCCTCGTCCTCCGCAGCGGCCGCGGCTGCTCGCCGGCCCGCCGGCGCCTCGGCCCGCCCGCGCGGACGCCTCAGGGCAGCGGTTGGCTCTCGGCGGCCGACGCTCAGCTCAAGGAGCCGGCACCGGCGGCAGCCATGTCCCGGCACAGCGTCCGGCGGCGCGGGGCGGGGCGGCCGGGCCGCCGCTCCCATTGGGCCCCTCGGGCGCCCGCCGCCCGCCTGGTACGGGGCGGGCCCGCGGCGCCGCGGACTACGAGTCCCGGCATGCCCCGCGACGGCCGGCCCCCGAGGGCGCACGGCATTCTGGGTCTCGGCGCGCAGCCGGCGCGCGGCCGGCCGTGGCCGCTGCGCACGCGTGATGGTCCCTTCCGCGTCCGAGCGGCGGCGGCGCGACGCACGGCTGCGGGGACGCTTGCGGGGCGAGGGTGGGGCGCCGACAGCCCGGCTTGTGTGGCAGAGACCCTGGTCGGGCTCGGTTCCGGTCCAGGGCAGCGCCCCCACCTCGCGGAACGCCCGCCCCCAGAAGTGTCTCGGTACAGGATCTTTAAACCCCACAGTCGCCTTTCCTAAGACGGGGTCCTCTTTGCGACGGTCGTGCGGGGATGGGTGAGGTGACGCAGGAAGGGCGGCCTGGGCAAAATGGGGTGGCCAGCCTCTGGGGCCCAGTAGACGCGGTCTTCCCCAGAAGGCCACTCCCGCCAGCCTGCACTTCAACCCGGTGGCACCAAGCCCTTTCTCGGGACGCGCCACACTGCCCCCCCTCCCCCCCCCCCATGCTATGCTCCACTCTGGCCCTTTGCTTGGAAGGTGTTTTCCCTCCTTCTGGTCCCTTCTGTCCGGCTCCTGTTCGCTAATGCTGCCCCAGGGTGCTGTTTGGTGGAGGTTCTGCAGTGCACACTTCCGGCAAGTCTGTTCGCTGCGGTGCGCGAATGAGGACCTGCCGGCCTTAGCAGGCCCCCCAATGTGAAGACACTGAGTTTGGCTGACCGGCGTTCTCCCCAGAAGGCTCCCCCAGCGCTCAGCCCTCACCGCCGGGAAGAGACGGCCCGCCTGCGGTGGTTTTCCTGCACCAGAACTGCCAGGCTGGACTGGGGTGGGGCTGCAGTGCCCGTCGCAGGTGGGAGAACACGGAGCTAGGTAGTGCAGGGCACTGGGGAGAGGGCACCGTGCCTGCCTGGGGCTGGGCAGTGAGGCTTCAATGCAGAGTTCGTCCTAGCACGTGGATGCCTGGAGCCGAGGCCTTCAAGGCCAAACAACCGTAGAGCCGGGCTTCTTTTCTACACGTCCCCCAGGAGGCAGTGGTGCGATAAGGAAGGACAATCTTTGGGGCGCCCGGGTGACTCAGTCGGTTGAGCATCCGACTTCGGCTCAGGTCATGACCTCACGGTCCGTGGGTTCGAGCCCCGCGTCGGGCTCTGTGCTGACGGCTCAGAGCCTGGAGCTGCTTCGGATTCTGTGACTCCCTCTTTCTCTGACCCTCCCCTGCTCACGCTCTTTCTTTCTCTCTCTCAGAAATAAGTAAAACATTTTAAAAAATAAAAAAAAAAGGAAGGACAATCTTTGTCCCCCTACCCAAGGTCAGGTCTGAGTGGGGACAAATACGTGCTCCGGATCAGACAGGACTGGCCTTTCAACGCCCAAGGCGCAGGAGCTGACTTGCGCTAGTACTGGTAGCTGACATTGGCCCTCTGTTCTCGAAGGCGCAGTTTAGAAGCTCTGAAGAGCAGGGAGGGAAGCGCCACAGAGGGGGGGAGGCCACAGGACTTCGAAGGGCAGTGGGGGGCGGGGCTCCCTGGCTCTGTTCTGCCCGAGGGGCTGACGGGCTGGTCTGAGGAAATGAGGCAACAGTGTTCACTTCGCTTAGGATGTTTCACCTCTGGCCCAGCAGGTTGCATGAGAGGAGAAGCCAAAAATAGGGTGTCCACAGAGGGCACGCTGAGGGGTGGGGGAGGGGTGCTTCCGAACACCATCTGTGATGTTTTCTGCAGCTCTACTGCCAGGGTAAAGTTTTAGATAAATTTAATTTTTTTAAGTTTATTTGTTTATTTTTGAGAGAGGGACAGCATGAGCAGGGCAGGGCAGAGAAAAAGGGAGAAAGAATCCTAAGCAGGCTCCGTACTGTCAGCACAGAGCCCAAGGCAGGGTTTGAATCCGCGAAACCAAGAGATCATGACCTGAGCCAAAACCAAGAATCAGATGCTCAACCAACTGAGCCACCCCGGTGCGCCTAGAGAAATTCATTTTTTTAACAGTAACTTTAAACTTTGGGTTTTCTAATTAGCTAAAGAGCGTGTGCTTATTATAAAAGGTTTATAAACATAAATATAAAGCAGCAAGTAGTGGGGAACCTGTGCCTCCTGATCTCAGGATTGTGAGTCCAGGCCCCATGTCGGGCATAGAGCTTATTTAACAAAATAATAATTTTTTTTAAAAAGAAGTTTGGCATCCTGCCAGCTTGTCCTGCATGAGCGGCTGCCTTCCTCCCCTGCCCTGCATGCAGCAGTCCAAGTGTGCGGAATCCTGGCGCAGCAGATCTGTTTTTATATCGTGGACTCTTTTTGCTTTTTCTCCCTTCTTTTTTTACAGCCCTTTTTCTTTTCCCTGTGCTCCCCACTGGTTGAACCTAACTTTCCACAGTCGCTCCGTGTTAACACAAGTGACAAGAGTTTAGAGAAACGGGGTGGAATATTCAGGCAGCACAGGTGTCCCAGCCAGGGGGGTTAGAGAATCTAGGTAGGGATGAGGCCAGGAGTCAGGTTAGTGGTGTGTGTGGTCATGTTAGACATCGAGGCAGGGTAGGGATGTGTGGTGGGGGGATCCTGTTAGACATCTGGTCAGGGAGGCAGGTTAGGGTCAGAGGAAGACCCGGCGATGTGCTGTACTGCCCACAATCAGGCTCAGAGCAGGCAAAATTGGATTTGACAGTGTTGGAGTTTTGCCCGGGAGTGTGACAAAGGACGAGAGGGATACTGGAGTAAAGATGTGTGCAAAAGAGTGACCATAAGGCTTGACTGGGAAATTTAAACCAGGGTGGTGGATGGCCTGCAGTTACCAGCCACGGCAAGGGCTAGGATGTGAGCCCAGGAGAAGAGCCTCAAGTGAGGCTGGAAGGCAAGGTCCTGGGCGTAGAAGAGCCAGGGCACCTTTGGGCGCTATGGGGAAAGGCATGCCTTCCCCCCACTGGAAGCAGCCTCAGCAGGCGCTTGCAGTAGAAGGGCGAGCACTGGCCTCCATCCCCCCCTCACCTGTCGGAACAACTTGCATGACCGAGGCGGTGGCCCGGGCTTTGGTGTGGAAGAGACAGTCATCTGGGCCTTGAGTACACAACAGTGGTGTCTATGGGGCTGAGACCAAGCCCACAGCACCGCCCAGTCTCTCCCTGTCTCTTCGTAACAGCGCTGGTTTTCCTGGAAAACACTCCCATCTGCCAGCCCGCCTTGACCCTTCTGCTTCCTTCTGTCCCCCAAGCACTGTGGGCAATGGAATGGAAAGAAAGGACTCTGGACTGTCGACCTTGGACTTGTTTGCCTAATAGTGAGAAAACATTCACCTTTTCTCAGTCACTGTTATTTGAAGGGATTTCTGCATGTAAGTGTGAATTTAATCATAATGGATTCAAGGAAAACTCTCTAAAAGCTAGATTGCTGAGTCAATGTGACTGCAAATGTGTATTTTTGTAAACTTTTAAAATTAAAGGTTTTAGGGGCACCTACATGGCTCGTTTGGTTGGGCTTCTAACTTTGGCTCAGGTCATGATCTCAGGGTCTGTGCTGATAGCTCGGAACCTGGAGCCTGCTTAGGATTCTGTCTCCCTCTCTCTCTCTCTCTGCCCCTCCCCCCAGCTCACGCGCTCTCGCTCTCTCTCTCGCTCTCTCTTTCTCTCTCAAAAATAAATAAACATTAAAAAATAGGGGCACCTGGGTGGCTCAGTTGGTTGAGCATCCAACTGGCTCAGGTCATGATCTTACCACTTGTGGGTTCAGGCCCCCCATCAGGCTCTGTGCTGACAGCTCAGAGCCTGAAGCCTGCTTCAGATTCTGTGTGTCTCCTTCTCTCTGCCCCTCCCGTGCTCATGCTCTGCTCTCTCTGTTTCTCAATAATAAATGTTAAAATTTTTTAAATTAAAAAATAATAAAATTAAAGGTTTTAACCTTAAACTTTAAATTTTACTCATACGTAAAGGGTACGTACCTATGTACGTAAAGTGGTCAAGTCCTAGGCAAACAGTCTGAAGCACTTCCCCATTAGGCACACACTCATGCAGCCCCCTCTCTCATCAAGGCAGAAGGCTGCCAGCACTCTAGAAGCCTCTCATGCCCCCTCTGGCATCCCCCCTTCTCAGAGCCCACCTTCCACTCTGACTTCTGCCTCAAAACCACCTTGGTCTGTGTTGTTTTTGTTTGTTCATTTGTTTGTTTTTAATTTATTTTAGAGTGGGGCACCTGGGTGGCTCTGTCTGTTAAGCAACTGACTCTTGGTTTCGGCTCAGATCATGATCTCAAGGTTCATGAGTTTGAGCTCCGTGTTGGGTTCCTCCTCCTCATGACAGTGCGGAGCCTGCTTGGGATTCTCTCTTTCCCTTTCTCTCTCTGTCCCTCCTGTGCTTGGGCGCTGTCTCTTTCAAATTAATAAACTTAAGAAAATGAGAGAGAGAGAGAGAGAGAGCGAGCGCACGAGTTGGGAGAGAGGCAGGGAGAGCAGGGGAGACAGAATCCCAAGCAGGCTCTGCGCTGCCTGCACAGAACCCGATGCAGGGCTGAACTCATGAAACTGCAAAATCATGACCTGAGCCAAAATCAGTAGTCGGACACTCAAGCAACCGAGCCACCCAGGCGACCCTAGAATTTCCCTTAATCGTCTGTTTTTGTTATTGGTAAGGCTTCTGGTCAACAGCAGACTATTAATAGTTATGTTTTTTGTTTTTTTTTAAATTTTTTTATGTATTTTATTTTGAGAGAGACAGAGACAGAGAGCGAGCAGGGGAGGGGCAGAGAGAGAGAGAGAGGGAGACACAGAATCTGAAGCAGCTCCAGGTTCTGAGCTGTCAGCACAGAGCCCGACGTGGGGCTCGAGCCCACGGACCGTGAGATCATGACCTGAGCTGAAGTCAGACGCTTAACCGACTGATCCACCCAGGTGCTCCAGTAATTAAGTTTGGGGGGAGTCAAAAGTTACACGTGGATTTTCCAGCACAAGGAGTGGAGAGGTTGGCACCCTTGTTCAAGAGTCAACTGTGGTGTGTGCTTTTTAAATCTGGCTACTTTCATTTGACACTATGTCAAATTCATCAGCACTGTTGTGAGTACCATTTGTTATTTTTCATTGGTATATAAAATAGGGAATCTTTCAATGGGATACACAGTATCCCCTCACGGGCTTATTCCTCACTGCTCTGAGGGTTGGTGGGCCCTCTCCTTTCGGCTGTTATGAACAACGTTGCCATTAATGTTCCCACATGTGCCTGTTTTGCACGCACATTCAGCTCTGATAGGAGAATTGCTGGCCAGGGATGTGCTTAACTTCACGGTTCGTAGGTACTGACAAGTGGTTTCCTAACTGGTTCTCCCCGCCTACGCCCCCCCCCCCAGCAGAGCGGGAGGGATGCGGGCGCTCCATGTCCCCACAGACCCTCAGTTTTGTCGCAACTGTGATTATAATTATTCCGGAGGCACATGGTGGTTTCATTTTGCATTCCTTTGCGTGACTAAGAATTTTGAGGCGTCTTCTCCTTTACTCTTGACCATTGGACTTGCTATTTTGTGAAGCATTTGTCCGTTTCTCCATTCAGTCGCTTGCCTTTTTCTTATTGATTTGTAAGAGTTCTTGATATATTCTGGATACGAGTCCTAGGTGTATGTATTGCAAGCATTTTCTTGCTTCAGTAGACTACCTTTTCAACTCTTATTTATTTATTTATTTATTTTTGAGACAAAGCATGAGCAGGGGAGGGGCAGAGAGAGAGGGAGACACAGAATCTGAAACAGGCTTCAGGCTCTGAGCTGTCAGCACAGGGCCCGACGCGGGGCTCGAACCCACAAACCGAGATCATGACCCGAGCTGAAGTTGGACACTTAACCAACTGAGCCACCCAGGTGCCCCTCAACTCTTGATGGTGTCCTTGATGAATCATTCTTGATTTTAACGATTTAATCTCTTTTTTAGTGACTTGAAGAAAAAGTTGCCACCCCAAGGTCGTGAGGACATTCTTTTATGTTTTATTCTACAAACTAAATTTTTATATATTTCACATTTAGGCTTATGATGATTTAAAATTGGTGTTCTGTATATCATAAAGCAGGCGTCAGGATTATTTTTCCCTATGGGTACAAAATAGATCCGGCACCATTTATTCAGTAGGCAGAATCATGGTCCCCAAAGACATCTGGATCCCATCATAATCCCAGAATTTATTATTATGTTGCTTTACATGGAAAGGGGGATTTTGCAGCGGTAATTGCATTAAGGATCTGGAGATGGGATATTATTCCGGATGAGGCAGCCGGGCCAGTATCATCATAAGCATCCTTAGAAATGGAGGAGCGAGGCAGAGGTGAAGGGCAGAGGGAGATTTGTCTACAGAGGAAGAGGTCAGGATGACGCAGCCTTTGCTGGCTTCGAAGGTGAAGGAAGGGCCTCGAGCCAGGGAACGCGAGCAGCCTTCGCAGGCTGGCAAGGGTGAGAAACGGGTCCTCTCCCGGAGCCTCCAGGAAGGAATGCGGCCCTGTTGCCACGTGGACTTTAGC
This sequence comes from Hyaena hyaena, assembly GCF_003009895.1. Taxonomy (NCBI): domain Eukaryota; kingdom Metazoa; phylum Chordata; class Mammalia; order Carnivora; family Hyaenidae; genus Hyaena; species Hyaena hyaena. The sequence continues at coordinate 97,485 of NW_024080695.1, forward strand.
CCCACAAGACCTGCATCAGATCTCTGACCCACGGACCTTGGAGACGTCGGTTTGTGTCGCGTGAAGCCACTCAGCCTGGGAGGATTTGTTACAGACGCAGGACAACTAACACACCCTTGCCGGGTCACTGGCGCTTCTATTGTCAATCAGGGAGCCTCTTGGGACCCTATTCTGTTGCGTGTTCTTCTTGTTACACTTGAGCCAATACCAAGTGGTTTTAGTTACTCTAGCTTTATAACCTGTCTCGGTATACGGTGCCCTCACACCTCCAGCTTCTTCTTCTTCAAGCCCGTTTGGGTGTTTTTGGGTTTTGTAAAAAATATATTTATTTATTTTTCAGTGTGAGAGAGCAGGAGAGGGGCATAGAGACGGTGGGGGGAGAGGCTCCCAAGCGGGCTCTGTGCTGGCTGCAGAGACCCCAATATGGGGTCTGAATCCACAAAACCGTGAGATCATGATCTGAGCTGAAGTTGGGCGCTTAACTGACTGAGCCACCCAGGTTCTCCCTGTCTGGTTATTTTTGATGTCCTTTGATGAACCAAGGTTCTTAGTTTTAGTACAAATTCATCAGTCTTTCCTTTGAGACTTAATGTTTTTTTCCCCTTCTCTTTCGGAGAAATCTTCCCTGACCTTCCCTGAGAATCTAATCTTACCCTTCTTTAGAAGGGTATTTACTTACATCTTCTATTAAAGATTTAAAGATTTTCTTTTTTTTTTTAAGTTTATTTATTTATTTTGAGAGAGAGGGGCGCCTGGGTGGCTCGGTTAAGCATCTGACTTCAGCTTACGTCATGATCTCACGGTTTGTGAGTTGGAGCCCTGCATCAGGCTCTGTGCTGACAGCTCGGAGCCTGGAGCCTGCTTTGGACTCTGTGTTTCCCTCTCTTACGCTCTGCCCCACTCCCATACGCACTCTGTTTCTCTCTCTCTCTCTCTCTCAAAAATAAACATTAAAAAATTTATTTTGAAGGGTGCCTAGGTGGTTCAGTTGGTTAAGCATCCGACTTCGGCTCAGGTCATGATCTCACAGTTCGTGGGTTTGAGCCCCACGTCGGGCTCTGTGCTGACAGCTCAGAGCCTGGAGCCTACTTCAGATTCTGTCTCTCCCTCTCTCTCTGACCCTCCCCTGCTCAAGCTGTGTCTATCTCTCAAAAATAAATAAAGCATTAAACATTTTTAGAAAAAATTTATTTTGAGAGAGAGAGAGAGGCAGAGGGAAAGAATCCCAAGCTGGCTCTGCACTGTCAGTGCAGAGCTCAATGCGGGGCTCGAACTCAAGACCTGTGAGTTTGTGACGTGAGCTGAAGTTAGCCACTTAACTGACTGAGCCACACATGTGCCCCTTAAAGATTTTCTTTTATTTTTCCTTGACCCATCTTGAGTTTCCAGGGATTTCTGCATGTAGTGGGAGATACAGCCCAAGTTCATTCTTCACTTCTAGATTACACAGTACTTTCCCAGGCCGCCTCATGGAGTAGTCATATATCAAAGTTCTACCATGGTAGTCTGTTTCTGGACTCTTTCTTTCTTCCTTTCTTTCTTCCTTTCTTTCTTCCTTCCTTTCTTCCTTCCTTTCTTCCTTCCTTTCTTCCTTCCTTTCTTCCTTCCTTCCTTCCTTTCTTCCTTCCTTTCTTCCTTCCTTCCTTCCTTCCTTCCTTCCTTCCTTCCTTCCTTCCTTCCTTCCTTTCTTCCTTTCTTCCTTTCTTTTTTTTTTTAATGTTTTATTTCTAGGAGAGAGAGAGAGAGAGCGTGAGCAGGGGAAGGTCAGAGAGAGAGAGAGGGAGTCACAGACTGAAACAGGCTCCAGGCTCTGAGCTGGCAGTCAGCACAGAGCCCGACGCGGGGCTCGAACCCACGAACCGCGAGATCATGACCTAAGTGAAAGTCGGATGCTTAACCGACTAAGCCACCCAGGCACCCCTCTTTCTTTCTTTTTTTATTAATGTTTTTTATTTCTGAGAGAGACAGCGTGAGCAGGGGAGGGTCAGAGAGAGAAGGAGACACAGAATCCGAAACAGACTCCATCCAGGCTCTGAGCTGTCAGCACAGAGCCTGATGCGGGACTCGAACCCACGAACCGCGAGATCATGACCTGAGCCGAAGTCAGACACTCAACCGACTGAGCCAGCCAGGTGCCCCTGGACCCTCTCCTCTTCCCTCTCTCTCACTGGTCAGCTGCTCCCTGGACCACCAACCACCCCTAACTGAGGCACAGTCACCCTGCAGCCAACGAGTCACCTGCCTGGGCCCCCGGCAAGTCACTGTATTCACCTAGCTCTTTCCTTTATGGGAAGGTTTACAGCATGGGATACTTGGATTGCAGATTTAGGGCCCCCGACTGTCTCCACGCTGCCCGCCTTTCCCATTTGACCAGGAAGTGCCTACGTGTGCTTTGCATCCCAGCAGGACTGAGTCCTGCCTGGGGTTTGCTGAGCTTCTTGGATATGTAAGTCAAGGTTTTTGTCTACTTTGCCAAATTTTTGCCATTATTTTTTTTTAGATTTTTATTGTTTATTGTTGAGAGAGAGACAAAGTATGAGCAGAGGAGAGGCAGACAGAGAAGGTTTCACAGAAGTGAAGCAGGCTCCAGGCTCTGAGCTGTCAGCACAGAGCCTGATGCGGGGCTCAAACCCACAAGCTGTGAGGTCATGACTTGAGTCAAAGTCGGACGCTCAGCTGTCTGAGCCACCCAGGTGCCCCATTTTTGCCATTATTTTGACAACTATTTTTTTCTTTCCTTCCTACCTTTCTCTCCTTCTCAGGTTCTTCTTTTTAATGAAGGAGTGTTTTTTTTTTTATGTTTATTGATTTTTTAAGAGAGAGATTGAGTGAGAGAGAGCATGAGTGGTGAGGGGCAGAGAGAGAGGGAGAGACAGAATCTGAAGCAGCTCCAGGCTCCAAGCCATCAGCACAGAACCTGATGGGGGACTTTAACTCAAGAACTGTGAGATCATGACCTGAGCCAAAGTTGGACGCTTAACTGCCTGAGCCCCCAGGCGCCCCATCTCCCTCTCAGGTTCTAACGCACATATTGCCCAGCAGGTGCCTGAGACAGCTTGCTTATGTCTTCATCATTTTCCTTCCTGTTCTTCAGAATGGATAACTACCATTGGTCTGTCTTTAAATTCACTCTTCTGTCAGCTTTGGTCTGCTGTGAAGCTCATCTGGTGATTTTCTGTGTGTGTGTGTTCATTTCTAGGATTTTCATTTGGTACTTTTTAACAACTTCCATTTTTCTATTGAGATTTCTCTTCATTCATTAGATCATATTTCCCTGTAATTATTGAATATCTTCAAACAACTGCCTTAAAGTTTTTCTCTGTCAAACCTGAAACGGGGCTCAGGGTTGACTTCTGTTGACTGCGCCACATCTCCCGTTTTCTTTGAGTGGCTTTATTGATTCCTTGGTTGTTGTGGATGATGTGGTATAGTCTCTAGACGCTGTGATCTGTTTTGACGCTGACAGTGTGTGCTTTCCAAGGCCAGATCGCTAAGCACCGGCAGCGTGTGCTTGCGGATTCCCGCTGGGGGCGGGGGTCAGCCCTGTGTCGGGAGGCGTGAAGCAGCTGCGGAGAAGCGCCCGCGGGGAGGGACTGAAGCGCCGGGCACTGCCCAGCACCACCTGAGTAGCCATCTCGGCGGCGCGTCTGCAGCTCACCCACCCCAATTCCCGACCAAAGAAACTGCACATGAGGATCAAGGCTTGCCGTTGTTTCGAACCATTAAGTTTTGGGGAAACATGATACATGATAAAGAAGAGACGTTTCCAGGGCGTGGTCCCGGCGTCTCAGCCCCAGGCCCGGCGCGGCTGTGGGCTTGGACGAGGTGTCCGCGCCAGCGGGCCCAGAGCTCCGACGACGACGGTCGTTCTCTGGCAAGTCCGGGGGCCTCACCCTCCACGCAGCCCAGGCCGCGGCCGCCTCTCCTCGGCCCCAGCCGTTCCCGCCGCGGCCGGTCCCTCGCGCGCAGCAGCGGCCCGAGGCGCTCCCCGAGCCCGGCCCCGGGGCGAACTTCCTCCTCGCCGTCGTCTCCGGTTCGAACTCCCGCACTCTTGCTAACCCGAGAGAGAAGCGCTGCTTTAGCGCAGACCGCTGGCTCCTTGGCCGAAGCCCGCGTGAGCGGACGGCCCCGGCCGGGGCGCCCCCGCGGAGGCGGGGGGCAGGGGCCGCGGGGGGGGGGCCGTGCACGGCCCGGGTCGTCCCCCCCGCGCACCTCCGCGCCGCACCGCTTCCTCCCTCCGCGGGGCTGCGAGACCCGGCGCGCCCGCGGCCAGGCGGCCTGGGGGGCGGGGCCAGAGCGGCGGGCGGGGCCTCGAGGAGCGCGGCCAATGGGTGGCGGCGAGGCTCGTGGGGCGGGGCCAGCGGGGAGGCCGCCCCGAGTCCCCGGCTGCGGCGGGTCCCTAACCTCCCCCGCCGCCGGCGGCCGCCGCGCCCCCGGCCCGGTCGGGTCGCGCGAGCCTGCCTGCCCCGCTGCGCCCAGCCCCGGCTCGGCGCCCCCCGCCCGGGCCGGGCGTGCCCCGCGCCTCCCCGAGGGAAGGCGGCCGGGCAAACGCGAGCGTGTGCCCTCCGGGGGGCGGGCTCTGACCCCACGCAGCCATCGCTTCCTGCCAGCCGCTCCCCACGGGCGCCACTGCCCGCGGTGCACGCGGAAGCCTCATGCCCAAGGTCGTACAGCTCGTGAGAGAGATGTGGGTTGATCGGTGTCCGCGCAAAGCTATGTCCAAGTCCTAACCTTCCTGCCTGTGAAGGCGACCTTATTTGGAAACAGGGTCTTTGCAGATGTAATCAAATTCGGATGAAGTTCTTCGGTGGGCCCTAATCCAATGACTGGCGTCCCTAAGAGAAAACAGGGGCACCTGGCGGGCTCAGTTGGTGGAGCATGCCCTCTTGGTTGGGGTTATGAGTTGGAGCCCCACTTTGGGTATACAGATTACTCAAAATAAAGTCTTGAAAAAGGAAAAAGGGGCGCCTGGGTGGCTCAGTCCATTAAGTAACTGACTTTTGGTTCCGGCTCAGGTCATGATCTTGCTGTCTGTGAGGTCGAGCTCTGCATCAGGCAGAACCTGCTTAGGATTCTCTCTCTCCCTCTACCCCGCTTGTGTGCAAGCACTCTCTCTAAATAATCTTTTAAAAAACAAAGGAAGATAAAATGGACAGGTGGACACACAAGGAGGAGGCTGTGTGAAGACACAGCCTGGGAGTGGACCGACGCCAAAGCAAGCCCAGGGACACCAGGTACTGCCCATTATCGCCAGAAGCTGGGAAGAGGCCGGGAAAGATTCTCCCTGCGAGCCTCAGAGGGAGCAGGGCCCTACATATGCCTCAGCTTCAGGCTTCCGGACCTCAGAAATGTGAGACAACAGTTTTGTGTTGTTTGGTGGCACTTTAGAGGGGCCCTAAGGTCCCTGTTCAAGGGCAACCAGGACTAGGAGCCTGGCCGTCCAGCCCCAGGCGGCAGTGCCACCTGCAGAGAACACAGAGCTGCGTGCACCTTCCGGGGCGGCTCGGCCTGGGGGGAGTCAAAGGCTTTGTATCCCAGCTCAGCTCTGGCATGGCGGCAGGGGGAAGTTCAATTTGACATCCAACAACGGTGGGTGGGTGTGGCTGTCCAAGAGGGGACATCCAGCAGGGAGTCCGCTTCAGACCAGGGGCTCGGGGGAGAGGGCTGGGCTGGAGAGGCAGAGCCGGAGCCCTCCCACTTCTGAAAGTCCTACACTGGCTGAAGAGTGGGTTTTGTGTGAGGGACACTGAGGAGTCATAGCAGGACTTTAATTTTATTTATCTATTTATCTATTTAATGTTTTATTTATTTCTGAGAGAGAGAGAGACAGCATGAGCAGGGAAGGGGCAGAGAGAGAGGGAGACACAGAGGCTGAAACACGCTCCAGGCTCTGAGCTGCCAGCAGAGTCCGGCGCAGGGCTCAAACCCATGAACTGTGATATCATGACCTGAGCCGAAGCTGGACACTTAACTGACTGAGCTACCCAGGCGCCCCACTTTTATTTATTTTTTTAATGTTTATTTTTGAGAGAGTGTGCATATGCAAGGCGGAGGAGGGCAGAGAGAGGGAGACAGAGGACCTGAAGCAGGGTCTGCACTGACAGCAGAGAGCCCGATGTGGGGTCAAACTCACCAACCACGCAACCCTGACCTGAGCTTAACTGACTGAGCCACCCAGGCGCTGTGAGGAGTCAAGCAGGATTTTAAACAGTTGGGTGACATGGTCAGTTTTGTGGTTTAGAAAAATTCCCTTGCTGTGCTGACAGTGGGGAGCCTGCTTGGGGTTCTCGCCCTCCCTCTGTCTGCCCTTCCCCCACTTGTGCACGTGCTGTATCTCAAAATAAAACTTTAAAAAAAATAAAACTTAAAAAAAAAATAGAGGGGTGCCTGGGTGGCTCATTCAGTTGAGTGTCCGATTTCGGCTCAGGTCACAGTCTCATGGTTTGTGGGTTCGAGCCCTGTGGCAGGCTCTGTGCTGACAGCTCAGTGGCTGGAGCCTGCTTTGGATTCTGTCTCCCTCTCTCTCTGCCCCTCTCCTGCTCATACTGTGTCTCTGTCTCTCTCTCTCAAGTAAAATACACATAAAAAAAAAAAAAAGAAAAACTGCCCTGGTTGAACGCAGAGTGTTTACTGGAGGGGGCGACGGCTCCCTCCTATTGGTGAGAGGCTGGGTTAGAGGAGATTTAGGAAGTGGAAACCCTGAGGGGGGTGGGGGAGTGCTAGGCTAGCTCGTGTGCAATCTCCAGGAAGCAGCTTTTGGGGGCACCGGAGTCTGTGTTTGCCTCCAGGACTGGACCCTGGTCTTGGGTTTTGGTTTGCTCTTGGAGGTGACCACTGCGACTCTGATAACAGGCCTCCTGGGAGCTTTGGGGGTCAGCGCCAAGGTGGAAGGAGAGAGGCTGGGCAGAGAGCGTGGAGAAGCCTTGTGCTCAGGCCTCTTAGCCAGGACTTGCGCGGGAGGCTCCTCAGCCAGGCTTCAGTCTGCATGTTGATCTTCCTTGCCTGACAGGGACTCCCGTGCAATGGAGGGTTGGCCAATGGGGCCCTGAGGAGCCCGGCAGTGCTGCCTGCTGGCTCCTGCTGGCTGTCCCAGCGGACCGAAGGGGCCCTCGGGCCAGGTGGGAGCCCAGGCAGAGCCAGGCCTTGGAAAAGGCAAGTTTCCAGTCTGGAGAGTATAGTGAGTGGGCAGGGCTGGGGAGGGGCTGGTGGGAGGGAGGGGTGGGGAAGGGCCCCCATCCCTGCTCTGCCCGGGCTGGGTCGTGCTCCCCCTCCTTGGAGGCTGGGGCCACCTGGGCCACGGGAGGAGGAGTGGCTGAAGACTGCCAGTTTCCACTTGGAAGCCCTCTTTATTTGGCCAGGGATGGAGAAAGGCTGGGGTCAGAGTGCACACATCCCCATGGAAACAGCAATGAGCCTGGCCCCTCGGGGACCCTGGCCCTGGCAGGGGATGGGGCTCCTTTGGCTAAGGGGCCTGGGTTTTGCGTTTGGCAGCAGCTCTTACGGGGAGGTCAGGCCGTGAGCCGCAGGACCTGTGACGAGGAGAAGCAGGGAGGCAGAGAGCGCTTTGGCCAAGGCCGCCCTGAGAGCAAGGAAGGGAGACTGCACTGTGCCCCCCGGAGCTGTAAGCCCGGAGTAGGCAGTTAGTGGAAGGCAGGCAGCCAGAAGGGCCACAGCTGCAGACCTCGTGGCCAGGGGATGCCCCACTCCTCTTGACTCCTTGTTCTGTTGCTGTGGGCAGGTCCCGAGGCCAGCAGGCAGGCCTGGAGTCCTCGGGTCCTAAAGACCTTGCCCAGCTTGGCCTTAGTCTAAGAGGGTGGGAGCTGAGATGGAGGGCAGCGCGCCATCATCTGTTAAGTGCCTGCCTCTGAGTACGGAGTTTTTGTCCAGAGAAATGACAGGAGTCCCAAGGAGACTCAGCGCCAGCTGCCGCCATCCCTGTGTGTCCAGGATCCCTCTGGGCACCCCCGGGGCTTGGGGCTTTGCCTCTCATGGCCCTCACGCACATGCCTGGGGCCTGTTTTCCATGTTTCCTCCAGCCTGTCCTGCAGGGAACTACCCAGACTCTCAGAATTTCCAAGCACTGCAAGAGCTGCCCCAGGGACGACCACCCACCTGCGATAGCCTCACACGTGAGCATGTTTTGGGGGCAGAGGTGTACACGCACCTGAAGGCCTCTTCACCCAACAGTCGCCCTGTGCGTGGGGGGTGTCCTTAGTCTTCTGAGGGCCTCTTTTTCACCTTGAGGGAGACTCAGTCATCGGAAATACGGTGTCCACAGGCGAGGCCCCTGAAGCATGCAGGCTGGGGGGGCTGTCCTGCTGGCCAGGCTTGCTGGAAAGGGCTCAGGACTTCATGAGACATCCAGGCTGGGCCCCGGGCGGCCTGCACTGGGCGGGAAAAGACCAGCCAGCCCCAAATCACTTTCTTCAAGAAAATCTAAACACACTTGCATGTTTTGAATAAATTTGCATATTGATCACACTATTCTAAATGCAATTTTTTTTTCAGAAGAGGAGCTTTAATTCCAAATCTGTGAAATCAAAGGAGACATGGTGGTATTTGTCTTGTACTCCAAGATTATAAGACCGTTGTCAGGTCTGTATCCCAGAGGGGTCCTGGGCCCCCAGAGGACCAGGACACCTCTTCTCCCCACAGCCAGATGGATAACGCGGTTAAACGCCAGTGTGGATGCGCCCCGGCCCAGCGGGATGCCTTTCCAGGAGCTCCGTGGAATCTGGCAGTGACCGCCGGGGAAAGGGTCTCTTCAGGTAGCTCAGCATCCCCAGCGCCCTGTCCTGTGAGGGCACAGCACACATCAGGACCTCATGAATGGCTCGCGGCTGAAAGTGTGTGCAATTCCGTAATTCCTCTCCCCCACGTGAGACACTGGGGAGGGTCTCCCCCTGCCCTGGCTTGCCCTGGGCCAGTCAGTCCCAGCTCTGGTGGGAAGCAGCCTGTAGCCGGTCAAGTTGGGGAGTCTGAAGTGCCAACGTCTAACGTCCAATTTCCTACCAGCGTCCTACACGGGCGGAACGGAACGACCGATTTAGCACCCCCCGTGCCCCCAGCCACACGGGACGCCGTTGCCCAGCGAGAGGAGACCCGCGGTGAGACGGCTCTTTGCAGCTGCGGCCAACACTGCAGAAGGCGGCGGCTGGAGGCTGAGCAGACGACCCTGCTGGATGGCGCCCGAGTGGCTCATCTCCGTGTCCACCACACCAGCCCTCTGTCCTTACCACAGCCGGAGTGGTGCTTCTCAAAGCCGTGCCCTGACCGCGGGCTGGCACTCCCGAGCCGCCCTGCCCCTCTGCCCCTCTGCCATGGCACGTCGCCCAGCAGTTCCAGTGACCGAGCCCCGACTCTGACCGCAGATCGCCCACTCCGCCCAGTTCCAGGTCGGACGGGAGACCGGGCGGGGGTGGAGGACGGCGGAACCCCCGCCCTGAGGTACAGTGCGAGCCGGCCCGTCCTCCGGCCGGCCTTCCACGCTCCCGCCCGTTGTTTGGGGCCATCGATGTGGAGTCTGCAGCGTAGGCTCCGGGAGCGCGGGCGTGTGCGGACCGGCAGCGGGAACTTGACCTCCGCCTCCGCCCGATCTCCCGCGCTCCGCGTGCGGGCGCCGTCTTCCTGCCCGCGGTAGGAGCGTGGGTGGCCACCTGCGAGCCGGGCGGGCGAGGGCCGCGTCGCGAGAGCCGGACGCGCGCGGCCGCCGGACGTCCCCGCCGCGCGCCCCCGGCAGCGGCCGCGATCGCGCGGGGCCAGCTCGCGGGCCGCGATTGGGCGCGCGGCCGTGACGTCACCTGGAGGCCGCTGGCTCCCGCCGCCGGCTCCCGGCTCCCGGCTCCGGGCTTTGGATTTCGCCGCCGCCTGGCGCGCGCCCGGCCGAGTAGCGGGAGCGGGGCGCGCGCTCTGCGCTCCTCTGAGGCGGGTCGCGGGGTCCCGCGGCCCCGGCCGAGTAGCGGGAGCGGGGCGCGCGCTCTGCGCTCCTCTGAGGCGGGTCGCGGCGTCCCGCGGCCCCGGCCCCCCGCGCGCCCCACCCCACCCTGTCCCGGTCCCCGCCCCGCGCGCCTCCCTCTGTCCCCTACCCCCGCCGGGTCCCCGCCCGCCCGCGCGCCCCGCCCGGCGCGGATTTGAAAAGTCCGGCCGCAGCCCCGCGAGCGCGGCAGCCAATCAGCGGCGCGCACTTTCCCGCGGCTTCTGCGAGGCGGCGGCGGCCCGGCGGCGGCGGCGGCGGGCGGGAGGCGCGGGGGCGGGGTCGGCGCCGCGCGCGGAGAGCCTCGGCCTGGCCGCGCTGCGCCCGCCGCCGCCGCCGCCGCCCCCTCCCCTCCCTCGGCCCTCCCTCCCCCGCGGCCCCGGCCCCCTCCCCGGCCTGCCGCCGCCGCCGCCGCCGCCGGAGCCGCCGCGCCGGGAGAGCCGCCGCCGCCGGAGGATGCGACGCACAACAGGTCACTGGAGCCGCCGGCCCAACCGCCGCCGCCGCCGCCGCCGCGGGCCCGAGCGGCTGAGGGGCGCGGGGGCCGCGGGGGCCGCGGGCCGGGGCTGAGGGGCCGGGAGCGGCGGGCGGGCCGGCGGGGCGGGGGTGGCCGCGGCTAACGGGGCCGGGCGGAGGGCGGCCGCGGCCATGTTGGGCCCGGCCGCCGGCGGCTGCACCTGTGCCGGCCTGCGGGCCGGGCGGCCTTTGTTCGCGGCGGCGCCGAGCGGGCCGGGCCGGCCTTTGTGAGGCGCGGGCCGGGGCCGGGGCCGGCGGTGGGAGGGGCGCGCCGGGCGGGCGGGGAGGCGCTTTTTGTCTGCGGACGGTCCGCGGGTGACACTCGCGGGCGCCGGCCGTTGGTCAGCGCGGGCGCCCCGGAGCCGGGCCCGGCCTTGGCAGGTGGAGGCGCGGGGACCCCGCCCGGGGCTGTCGGCGCGCGCCGCCCCGGCCCCCCCCCCCCCCCCGCCGGCGCGGACGGGGAGCCCCCGGGGCCCTCGGGGCGCGCGGAAGCCCGGCCGCTGACCGTGCGCACGGCCGCCGCGGCCCCACTCGCGAGAAGGGCGGTTGAAAATCTCGGCATTTAAAAAATGCTGGTGTTGAGTTTGGGTGGAAAGGTCGCGGGCCCGCGGCGGCCGTCCTCGCTCCCGCCGCTGTGCCCGGGCCGGAGCCGCCCCAGGTTTGACATCCAGGTGGAAACTTCGAATCGCAGCTGCCCTTCCGCCGCTGTGCGCTTGTGCAGAGCGGGGGCCCCGGGGTGCGAGCGTGAGTGTGAGCGAGTGTGAGCGAGTGGAGCCTGCGAGGAGCACGCCGCCGTGCTAGGGCGTGAGCGCGCGGCTGGGGCGCTGACAACCCACGCTCAGATTTTCAGGGCCTTGACTTTTAAATGAGTTAAACCCCGAGCTTCCTTGATTGCTGAACAACTTGAAGAGCTCACGTAGGGGCCTCGCGCACAGGTTACATTGTGTTTTGTGTATTTTAAATGAGGTTGTCAGGATGTTAAGTGAGCAGCCATCCCATTCACGCAGCTAGGACCTTAACTTTTCTTCTTCCAAGTGTTTTAAATGCCCTTGTTACCTGTGTAAATGAGAGGAGAACAATTACTGAGTGTAAGTGCAAACAGCAAGACGAAGGAAACCAGCCCTGTGCGCACAACCCTTTCCTTGTGTGCGCTTACCGCACAACCGTCCATAGTTCAAATCTAAACTACTGACTGGAAGTGAAGAGGACTCATGCCTTAAGCACCATTACTTTGAGTCATTTCCTTTTCTTGCATTTTCTCAAACGCCCGGCAGCCTTCGGTTTTGGGTTGCTGGTTGGTAAGAGAGGGCGTGCTGCATGGGGGTGAGTTGGTGAAAACTTTTGTGGAGAGCTCTGATCTCTTCAGTACAAAATCCTCCCTCCCAACTGCAGGGCTGCCGATTAGACTGGCCTCTGACTCCAGCTGTAAACTTCTAGTGTGAGAGTTTCAGATAAGTAGCTGAAGTTTGAAGAACGAGAGAGAATTTATTTTTATGTAACATAAACCGACCTGCAATTTGTGGAAGCACAGAGAGAAACAATAAACAGGCCACCAGGTGTGGCAGTGAGGCTTAGGGTTTTTACGCAGGTGATTCATGTGGAGCCCTGAAAACAGTAAGTACCTGCTTTACCGTGAGGAGCCCAGTGAGGAATTGCAGGAGTTAGAGACTCCGTGGCTTCAGTTAAGGAGTAGCCTTGCACCTGTTTGGATGTCCGTTCCTCCTACAAGTAGTCCCAACTTTGAAAAGTTTAGTCCTAAGGCAGAATGTCAGCTAATTAGTTACTTCCTTTTTATGGTTTGTCGCTGGAATATAAAGTAGGTGGGAGAGATTTAGTGAGAAGTGCTGGCAGATGATGGAAAACACCCATAAAAGGTGCTTCATGAGACAGAGGGTCTTTTTGTCACCAAGCCCATATAAGAGGATGCGCTAAGATGATACTGAAGTTTATCATCTAAATTTACTTTGTTCTGCCCTTTTTATTTTATTTACTTTTAAACATTTTTTTTAAAATTTATTTTTGAGACAGAGACAGAGCACGAGTGGGGGTGGGGCAGAGAGAGGGAGACACAGAATCTGAAGCAGCTCCAGGCTCTGAGCTGTCAGCACAGAGCCTGACACGGGGCTTGAACTCACAAACTGTGAGATCATGACCTGAGCCGAGGTTGGACACTTAACCAACTAAGCCACCCAGGCGCCCCTGTCCTGCCCTTTTTAATCTGGACAAATGAGCAAACACTTTAATTAGTCAGCAGGAACTGAAGATTTAAGCTTTACGCTCCCCTGTTCTGACACACGCTTCTGTTGCCGTTCTGGCCTGGCGACAGAATGTGTAGAACGCATGCGGTGTGTAGGGTAAGCGTCTCCGTTGCCTGAGCGTTGCTCTTCTTTTTTGCTGGACTCCGGTAAGTGTATCTTCATCTTTTTCCCCCAAATACGTGGCGCCCTGCCCTGACTCCAGGCCTTTGCACGGACGACTGTTAGGCCAGGAGTGCTGCCTGTCCTCCTCCTTGGAGCGCAGGGAACCCAGCCTTCTAACGGCCGTCTGTGATGACCTTTTTCCTCTGTTGGCTTAGCTCTTGAAGATAGGACTCTCATGGCCTTGGGCAGCCCCGCTCTGCTGGTGCCTGCTCACGGCAAGAACTCAGTAAATGCTGAATAAATGGGCACATGACTTAAGATAAACAAACAACCCATTTTAATGTCAACGTCTGGCCTCTTTGCCTCTATTTTCTGTAAGTCACGCTGGAGCAGGAAGGGATCCTCTGGAAGAAGCTGAGTGTGGAAAATAAGGGGCTGGCCTGAGATCACCCTGCTTCAGTCAGGGAGCCAAGACCACCTTTGCCAGGCAGTCTGTTTCCTTTTGCTTTTTTCATCATCGCTAACTCAGATGTTGAATAAAAATTGAAAGGTTGCAAGCATATAAGTATAATGAATAATAGACCTGTACCTACCACCATGATGAAGCCGGCAGTGATGTTTCCACTGTACCCACCTCTCTGTATCCCTGGGCACGGTAAGAAGACTGTAAAGTGTACAAAATACAAAAGAAGAGGTGAGTGGAAGGAGGGCTAGGCTCTTACTTTACACACTGTCTTTATATGATTTTAATTTTGAGAATGAGCATGTGGGGGAGGGGCAGAGAGGGAGAGAGAGAGAATCCCAAGCAGGCTCCATGCTGAGCCAGATGCAGGGCTCAGACTCAGGACTGTGAGATCACGACCTAAGTCGAAATTTAGAGTCCCACGAATAATCTACTGAGCCACCCAGGCGCCCTCTATATGATTTGTTTATTTCTTTTCCAGGAATGGTTATTCATACTAAGCTCTCTGGGGAGAAAAACTTAAGTTGGTTACCCCAGGGACTTGTCTGCATCTCTCATTTGTCTATTGGTTGCAGTATAGCTTCTGAAGGAGTTGATTGATTTGATGAAATTTGGATTGCTAGGTAAAAAATGAAGACAGACCACAAAGTAGTTTTGTCCTTGAGTCTGCCTTCCAAAAAGCAAGTGGCCACATAAGAGTTTTCAAAGCATTTATTTCTGTAATATTTAAATGGTTTCAACAGAACATAGAGGCATAGACGTTGCAAAGTCTTGGTTAAGCTGAGTGTTGGCCTCTAGCTCAAAGCCCTCAGCAGTGAGAGTTCCCTAGCAGGTGTATAGGGGACCACGGTTTATTCCTGGAAGGAGTTGGGACCTCAGTGTTTAAGCTGACTGGGTTGTCGTTGAAAGAGTTGATGGTGTAAGTTGTTTGTTACGCTGTTAAAGATATATCATCAGCGTCTTCATGTTTCCGTTAATGATTTGTGTGTTTCTGCTGCTGTATTCTGGAGGCCAGCAGATCAGAAAGTGTGTTTCTGATTCCAGCTTTACCACCTTCAGTCAGTTGTCTACACCCTTCCTGGACTGTGGAAAGTGCACACGTGATTATGTGAGGCCCCACTTTTCAGGGATCTCCATTGCCCTTCGGGGTTCGAGGCCAGTGTCTCCCTGGCTTCCCAGCTCTCACTGCACTTCTTTGAACTTCAGCCCATCTCTTGCTGCCACGCTTTTCCCCTGGGCATTTGCGTGATTGGTGCTTGCCACCCGCCCCCCATATATATGTGGGCACAGTTGGCTTTTCTTACCTCTCGCTCAGCTCTCTGCTTGGACCTCACTCCTAGGAGGCCACCAGGTCCCTCCCTGATTTGAGAGGCCCTCATAATTATGCTGGGAGCACTTTGTGCTTCACCCACGTTTGCCCACTCTCCATTCCCACTGCCCTTTGGCCCGTCGCTAGGACCATAGCCACATGTGGCCTCAGGCCATGGCACTTGCTGTTTCTTCTGCCTGGAATGCTCTGCCCTCAACACGTACAGGGCTAGCTCTTTGCCTGCCTTTAGGTCTTTGCTCAAACTTCTTCTCAGGCACCTTCCCTGACTGCTGACTTAAAAGATGCTAACACTCCCCATCTGCCTTAGCCTTCCCTCCATGGCACTTCTCTTTTGACACTGTGTGTATTTTATCCATCTGTCCGTCTACCTGACTACATTGAGAGGTCTGTAAGGATGGGTACTTTTTCTCTTCTGTCTTTCATTACTCTCCTACCCCCAAGTACCTAGGATGGTACCCAAGTGACCATCAGTCGCTCTGTGATTATTTGAATGAGTGGGTCCTCAGTTCTTTGATGTGGAGCGTGTAAGGTTTCAGAAGTGCTGGGAGCATGCTTGCCTACTGTGAGGTTGGAAAGGAGGTGTGCAGGTGACAGATGTCAGAGAGGAGGCTCATGGACATGAAGACATGGAGGCTCTAGCTCATGGAGTGCTGGAGAGTGGTGGCCCTCCAAGGCCCAGGAGGTAGGGGTGGGAAGAGTGGACAGGTGCAAGAAAGGGGGCTGAAGTGGTATTGATGAGCTGGGGCACAGCATAGGGCTCAAATTCAGGGGACGGATTTAGTCCAGTTGACTCTAGTATTCATAATTTGAAAGACCAGGTGGCTGGGGCACCATTTTTATCTCCCTGTGTACTAGCGAGAGGGAAGTCAGACCTAGTTTCTGATCTGTCTCTGTTCCTTCCAAGAAGAAAGCTCTGATCTCACCTGTCAGCCACAAGTACCCATGCGTGTGCGGTGCTTTGCCGTTCTCCTGGTAGCGGAGGCCCCGGGGCTTGAGCACGGCGCGTGGCCTGCATGCTTGTCCAGCATCTCTGTTGGCCGCTCTTCTGTGGCTGCTTGGAGACCTTGCCGTCCTGCTGCTGCAGCTCTGGCGACACGCCGGCTCTGTCCCTGTGGGTCTTCGCACGTGCCCCCACTTACTCCTGAGGTGTCCTGTTTGGTGCCTGCTTCTGTGCGGCCCAGCCTTCGTGTCTGTTGCCACTGGTGCCGCCCCCGTGGTACCAGGTACGGGGTCTTTGTTTCTTGGCTTTTTTGCTCCCAAGTTTGTCATGTCTTTGTGAGTGCTGGGCCCTGTCGTGACAGCACGTGGTATGGGCTCCTTCCCCTCCCTGTTCTCTAGGTGGTGACTGTTTTGGGGTCGGGGGGATCTTCTGACTTGTCTCCTGGTCTTCGAACAGTGCCAAGTACTCCATTAACAAGTGGGGACAGCTTTGAAGCCTTCTCTTTTCCTAAAGCTTTTTGTTTTGTGAAAATGTGAATGTCTGAGTTTTGAAATTAGAATATATATTAGAAATAAGAGGCTTCTGTGTTCTTTGCCCCAAAAGATTTGAAGATGGTGCCATCTGTGTAGAGCTTTTCTCTGCAGCTTTGAGCATTGAATATTCTTTACCTCTTATTGAATCCTCACAGCAGGAGACTGAATCCCAAAGATATTAAGTAATGACCCGAAGGCACAAGGCTGTGAGTGATTAGAGCTCCCGCAAGGCCTGACCTTCGATTCGGTCCTCTGGCAGCTACTGTTCTGCCTCTCGGGGGACATTTTAACATAAGCCTGTCCGTATGGGATCAGGAGGGTGGGCCATTATGTGTTTGTTAGTCACTATGGGGTGCACTTCCTTCTAACACTTCTTCACTCGTTGAGTGTCAGCTGTGTTCCAGTGATGAGCCAGAGCCTATGGCTTTCGTCCCATGGGGTTTACAGACCCGTGAAGACCTGTGAGGGGGATGGGACAGGGACCGCATCTTCGGGAGCCTGTGAAATAGCCTTCCCGAGTACTTGCCTTAACCTGACCAAGGGTCTCTGTCCAGCAACCAATTCATGGGAAATATAGGCGGAAAGGAAACGTTCAGCTAAAACCACAGGATTGCCGTCAGCAGAACTCAGACAAGACCAGTGACCTGATCTCTTTCACAAGGAACCAAAGTGTACTGTGGACGGTTTATTTGTGTCCACGACAGGCCGGTTAGAGACCTGGCTAAACCTCACCCGTGATGGCTGAGACACTTAGGAACTGGAACACTGACTAGATGTGTCATTAAGTTATTTGTTTATTTGTTTTTAGCTGCTTTAATGCTTTTGTTATGTTTAAGAAAAGAATTTGTGGGGTGCCTGGCTGGTGCAGTTGGTAGAGCATGTGACTTGATCTCGGGGTCCCGAGTTGGAGCTTGCTTAAGAAAAGAATTTGTACCTTTTAGAGACACATACAGCTACTTACCTATGAAATGATACACCACGTGGGATTTGCTTCACAATTCTGTGCAGACGGGGCAGTGAATGCGTGGCTGTCTGGATCAGGACTGGCCTAGGTTGGTGACAGTATGGGAGGTGGGGCCATGCCTGTTCCCCCAACCTTTATGTGTATTTAGACCCTTGGACGGGGGGTGGGGGGGGCAGAGGGTGAGGGAGCCGTGTGCAGAGCGAAGCTGTGCAGGTCGGAGGTGGGCAGGGATTTGGGTTTTCCTCCGGAGAGCAGTGTGAGGCCCTTGGAGGGTTTAAGGAAGGGCAGGCGTGTGTGTGAGACACGCATCTGTTTGCTTTGGACAGTGTCTTTGTCCGAGTCCTCTGTGGAGTCGGTGATGGGAGGGTTAGTAGAGGGGGAAGAGTTGGTACAGGAGGCCAGGCTGTGGCTGCTGTCCGTTTGTACTGGGAACTTTCCAGTCACCCTTGCTTTGCATGCCCTGTAGGTCTGAGTGGTCCTGCCCTCCCCGCCCCCCCCCCCCCACCATGGAGTTCCGTGTGGTCGTGTGATTTGCTTGGGACAATGAAAAGTGACCCGTCACTTCTGACCAGAGGATCTTAGAGATGTGTGCTTTATCATATTTTCTTTCTCCGACTCTCACTATGGAAGGACACAAACGTGTAGTGAAGCAGGAAAGAACCTCTCGGGTTGAGCCAAGTAACAAGTGATGGCTTTGGGGCTTGTCACTGCAGCATGACCTAGTCCAGCGGGTCCCTGAGCCTGGCCTCCATTCTGGCACCATCATTCACCTGGGAACTTGTTAGACACCATGTTCGCAGGGGCCTGCCCTTGACCTCGGAGTCCTAAGCTCTGGAGCAGGGCCCAGCATCTGTGTTCAAATGAGCTTTTCATGTGACTCTGATCCTTTCTGCGTCAGGAGAACTGCCTGTGACTCTGCTGGTTGATAAGCCAGTTGGGACCTCGTGGTGTTCGTCTGGTGAAGGATGCTGGTAGTGGGCTAGCGCCGAGGTTGTGGGTGTGGAGAGAAGTGGTGGGTGTGGGTAGGAAGGATTCTGGAGTAAGACTGATCAGACCTGCTTTTTGGGATGTGAGAGATGGTGTGGACAGAGATGTTCTGGGTGGCCCCTGGGTTCTTGTCTGATAAAACCAGATAGATGCAGTGCCATTCACTGTCTAGACGAAATATTCTTCTTTAAGCATTCATATCTACTTTGGTTTCAGGGTTCAGAAACAAAGAACAGCCTAGTAAAGAATCCTTACAACTTCTGTAGATTTCTTCATTGAAATATCACAGTGAAGCTCACGTTGACCCCCCCACCCCATTTGAAATTGCGTCCTGTCTGCTCCCTGGATCCCTTCTGGCTGATTATTTTTTTCTCCACAGCAATTGTTAGCTTGTTTATTGCCCCTTCCTCCTTGGGTGGAAGCTTCTTGAAGGCAGGACACTTGTCTCTAGTTCACTTCTGTGCCCCTGCAAGCACTTGGCCAAACAGATAATTGCCTGTTGAGGTGTCCGCACCGGATACGGTCACCGTGGCCAGATCTGAGAGCAGGCCGCACCCACCCACCACAGCGTTTGTGGGTGACGGGGGAGGGGAGTGGGGGGTGCAGGTGATGTAGAAGCACTCAGGTTTTGGTGTGCTTGTGACTGGGATGCTGCTGAGCACTGCCCAGCGTCTGGTGATGAGGCCCCTTTGTTCTCGTCTCGCGTGAAGGCCTGGGATGGAGGCAGGAACTGGCTTGAGGGCGTGGGGAAGCTTTCTGACTTCGGGCAGCTTAGTCTTCCTCAGGTGGGAGAGAAAAAGCAGGTTTTTTGAAAGCAGCAATACCCAAAATGAAAGCTCGC
This sequence comes from Hyaena hyaena, assembly GCF_003009895.1. Taxonomy (NCBI): domain Eukaryota; kingdom Metazoa; phylum Chordata; class Mammalia; order Carnivora; family Hyaenidae; genus Hyaena; species Hyaena hyaena. The sequence goes on from NW_024080695.1 coordinate 116,392, forward strand.
AAATGAGACTGTTGACAAAGCTCTGTGGTAGGTTTTCTTTCTCTCGTTCTGTTTCTGAAGTTGTACGTTTATCTGGGGAACTGGGTTGGGTTTAAACATCATGATTGTTGGGTCCTTTTCTGTCTAGTTCTGAAAGTTGTATGAAAAAGTATTTGTTTCCTTAAAATTCAACCACTTATAACTTCTTTGGAAAAAAAGTAATAATGGTTCTTGTTTGTCCCCTGTCTATCTTTGGAGGCTGAGCTCGCGTGCACCTCTCAGACGGCCCAGTGCCCTTGGCTGCTTTAGGGATCTGTGTGAATTAGCGGCTGATGTCAGGAAAGGGCAGAAACGGTGGCATCCCGTGCGCTCCTGTCGGCCGCCGGCCCGCCATGGGTCAGTAGAGTGTAACTGAGGGCTGTCTTCTGGTTCAGAAGAAATCATCAATTGTTACCCTCCCTACTTCCTTTGGAGAGGGGCCTTGATTATTTTTGTAGGTTGATCAGCTTCTGAGATAGAGGAAATCTGTGTCTTCATGGCCCATTACAAGCGAAAGGATGTTTTAATAGCAACTCCTTCTTCCTTTACCAGCAGCTTCTCGAGGTGCCCCGGGGAGATTCCTTGGGGCCCAGCATGGCCAGCGCGGGTGTGGGAGGGACGTGCACCTGCTGTTGCCTGGGACCAGGCAGCCTCTCTGGCCCACGTGGCTGGCGGCCGCTCCTGGCCGAGCCCCTTTTGTGGGCTGTCCGTGTCCCCTAGAAACTGTCGTCGTTTCCCATGGTCTTTGCCAGCTATGTGTCCTCCGCGATCAGGCGAGGTCTTGGTGCGGCTTCTTCACAGCTGTCCAGGTCCTGGCACCACCTCGCTGCTGCTCTCCCTTCGTGAGCCGCTCTCCGACAGGAATGATGGGCGGGGTGGGGGTGGAGCAGAAACCGAGTTGTGAGTTTTCGCCCGGAGTTCATAGAAATCTCTCTCTCTTTCTTTCAATCTGTATCACTCCCTATAAGTAATTTTTTAAAATGTTTTATTTATTTCTGAGAGAGGGAAAGAGACGGCGTGAGCAGGGGAGGGTCAGAGAGAGGGAGACACAGAATCTGAAGCAGCTCCAGACTCTGAGCTGTCATCACAGAGCCTGACGCGGGGCTCGAACCCATGAACCATGAGATCATGACCTGAGCCGAAGCCGGACGCCCAACCTGTTGAGCCACCCAGGCGCCCTAGAAATCTTATTTTTAAGGATGCACGAATTCTTTTTTTTTTTTTTTTACAAATAGGTTTTTGTTTTGTTTTTTTAATGTTTTATTTATTTCTAGGAGAGAGACAGACAGCATGAGTAGGGGAGGGTCAGAGAGAGAGGGAGACACAGAATCTGAAGCAGGCTCCAGGCTCTGAGCTGGCAGTCAGCACAGAGCCTGATGCGGGGCTCGAACCCACGAACCGCGAGATCATGACCTAAGTGAAAGTCGGATGCTTAACCGACTAAGCCACCCAGGCGCCCCATTTTTTTTTTTTTTACAAATAGTTTATTGCCAAGTTGGTTTTCATAT
>NW_024080695.1:119684-228256 GCF_003009895.1 Hyaena hyaena
CCCCCCCCCCCCCCCCCCCGGCCTGTGGCACACCTGTGTGCCCTTACCTCATCAGGTGGACCACCTGATTCTTGGGTCTTCTGTCTTCTGTGATTTACTTTAAACTGCTGGTGGTTCTCTTAGAATGTGTGGGAGGTGACATTTTTTGAGACCTGGCATGCCAAACAGTGTCTTATTGGTTGATAGGTTGGCTAGGTATATAGTTTGCATTGGAAATAATTTTCTCAGAAATTCGAATGCATTGCTTCAATGTCTTGGGGCTTTCCATGTGTATTTCCTCTTTCAGGAACACTGACGCAGGGGTGCCTGGGTGGCTCAGTTGGTTGAGCACCGACTTGGGTTCAGGTCATGATCTCGCAGTTCATGAGTTCGAGCCCTGCGTCGGGCTCTGTGCTGACAGCTCAGAGCATGGAGCCTGTCTTTGGATTCTGTGTCTCCCTCTCTCTCTGACCCTCCCCCACTCATGCTCTGTCTCTCTCTCTCTCTCTTAAAAATAAATAAAAACTTAAAAAAAAAAAGAGGAACACTGACGCTCTCGATGTTTCTGGGTCTTTACATTTGACCTGTCATCCCCTCCCCCCACCATGGGTCTCTTTTGCATTCATGGTGCTGGCACTTGATGACTTGCTGGGTCTTTTTAATCTTTTGATTCTGGGAGATTTATTTCTTTCATAATTAAAAAATCTTGCCTATATCTATATTTTCCTTCAGTTTTATTAAGGTATAGCCAACAAAATTGTTATATATTTAGAGCATACGAGGTGATGATTTGATATACATATACATTGTGAAATGAGTACCATAATTGACTTATCCATCACTTAAAAGTTATCTTTAAGTTTTTTTAAAATTCCAGTGTAGTTAACATACAGTGTTATATTAATTTTAGGTGTACACTATAAACTGTGTGTGTGTGTGTGTGTGTGTGTGTGGTGAGTGTGCTTAAGAGTTGGTTTCTGGGGCACCTGGGTGGCTCAGTCGATTAAGTATCTGACTTTGGCTCAGGTCATGATCTCACGGTCCGTGCACGTCGGGCTCTGTTGGCAGCTCAGAGCCTGGAGCCTGCTTCGGATTCTGGGTCTCTGTCTCTCTCTCTCTCCCCCCTTCCCCCTCCCCCACTCATGCTCTGTCTCTGTCTCTCAAAAGTGAATAAATGTTAAAAAAAAAAAAAGTTGATTGCTTAGCAAATTTCAAGTAAAATACATTATTAACTATAGTCACTATACTCTATATTGCATCTTCGGAACTTATAAATGAACGTTTGTATTCTCTGGTGCACCTGGGTGGCTCAGTTGGAGAGCTCAGGTCATGATCCCAGGGTCATTGGATGAGCCCCACGTTGGGCTCTGTGCTGAGCGTGGAGCCTGCTCAGGATCCTCTCTCTCCCTCTGCTCCTCTCCCCAGCTTGTGCGAGCAGAGGCGTGCTCTTTCTCTCTAAAAAAAAAAAAAAAAAGAAAGAAGAAAAAAAGTTTGTATTCTCTGACCATTGTTCTCCCATCTCCCATTTCTCCCACCCTCAGCCCCTGGCAACTATTGTTTTACTCTCTTTTTTATCTTTTTTCTTGTTTAGAGTCCACATGTAAGGGGGAATCATGCAGCTTTTGGCTTTCCCTGTCTGGCTTGTTTCACTTAGCATGATGTCCTCTGGGTTGCAAATGGCAGAATTTCCTTTTTTTTTTTTTTCTTCTTTCTTTTTTTAAGTTGGTCGAACAGTATTCCACTGCTTACATCTACCATGTTGTCTTCACCTGCTGGTGGGTTGGTGGACTCGGGTTGTTTCCGTGTGCTAGCTGTGGTGAATAACACTGGGCTACACGTGGGGATGCACATACCTCTGAGATGGCAACATTGTTTTCTTAGATAAATGCTGGGAACTGGAATTGCCAGGTCATGTGCTAGTTCTTTTTCTTTAATGTTTTTATTTTGAGAGAATGCAAGCCAGTGAGCCTGGGAGGGGCAGAGGCGGGGGAGTGAGAGAGAATCCTAAGCAGGCTCCGTGCTGGTAGCCCAGGGCCAGATGTTGGGTTTGATCCCACGAACTGTGACATCGTGACCTGAGCCGAAATCAGGAGTAGGACGCTTACCCCACTGAGCCGCCCGGGCACCCCTCAGATGGTATTTCTGTTTTTAATTTTTTGAGGAACTTCCATGCTGGTCTCTCCAGTGGCTGCACCAAATTCGCTTTCCCACCAGTGGTTCACGAGGGCCCCTGTCCCTCCACGCCCTCGCCCCTGCCCCTGTCCCGGGTTTTGGTGCCAGCCGTTCTGGCCGGGGGGTCGCCCTCCCCCGGGGTTCTGACCCGCGTCTCTGATGACGAGCGGTGGTGTGCAGGGCTTCTTTGGGAAAAAGTGCAGGGCTCTTTTAGGGTTTTTAAAATCTTCTGTTTCTGTTTAGGACTCTTATCACGTGGGTGTTTTGTCATCATGATCTTCAGATTTTCTTTCTTTCCCCCAGTGTTTGTCTTTTTCTTCCTACCTTCCTCCTTTCCTTTCCCTTCCTCCTCCCTCGTTTCCTTTTGCCCTTCCCTGTACTCCCTCCCTCCCTCCCCTCTGCCCTTCGGTAAGACTGGGAGATTATGATGTCTCTTTTTGTCCCTTTCACAGTTATGGAATGTGATTACAGACAGAGCTGTCGTTTTTAATTATTTTGGGAATATTTTTACATTTTTCATAATGTTCCTTTAAAAATCTAACGAAGTCAGGGGCGCCTGGGTGGCTTAGTCGGTTGAGCGTCCGACTTTCGCTTAGGTCATGATCTCGCGGTTCGTGGGTTCGAGCCCCGCGTCGGGCCCTGTGCTGACTGCCAGCTCAGAGCCTGGAGCCTGTTTCAGTCTGTGACTCCCTCTCTCTCTGACCCTCCCCTGCTCACGCTGTCTCTCTCTCCTAGAAATAAATAAAACATTAAAAAAAAATTAAAAAAAATCTAACGAAGTTAGATGATACATTTTCCTGCTTCAGAATCAAAGAGTTACAGTGTGACCATACCCCCCAAACCCCAGCCATGGGACTCGCTCCCCCCCCCAAACCCTGGGCTCCCTAGAGACGCCGCCGTGCAGCCAGAGGTGGGCAGAGAGCAGGGTGGGAGGCTGCACCTCTCTGACCCCCCGTGGCGGCGCACCTCGAGGTTTCTTCCGGTCTCTGTTCGAGCTGTTCCTCTGAGCTCCTGCTTTACTTTTGCTTTTTTAAATCCTTGCTTCTCGTGGTGAGTTTCCTCCAAGCCTGACCACACCCCCCTCCGTGAAGGCTGGTTGCTAAGGTGGAGGGTCCAGGAGCTGGCGGGGAGGTCTGGGTAGGCGGCCTGATTGAAGGCTGACTGGTCAGGACCCCTGGGCCCCAGGCTGGTGTCTTAGAATTCGCTGCTGCGTCAAGCTCCCGCCTCAGTTGTGATCCCCTGAGGTACCCTGTGCCGGGACTAAACCCCAGTCTCTGTCCCGCAGGGGCCGGGCTGGGACTGCGCCAGATGCCACTGCCACATGCAGTGATTGTCGTTATGCATTAAGTGTATTTTAGAGGGAAAATAGGAAAAAATATTTTACAGATCTAAACAACACAACTTCGTGTTTAATACCCTTCCCAGTCAGCAGAATAAATTGATATTTGAAACACATAAAATTCACATACCGTAAAATTCACCTTTTAAGGTTTATACTCCAGTGTTTTTTTTAAATTGCTTTTTGTTTGTTTAGTATGTCTCAGGGTGGTGCAGCCTTCACCACTCGCTCATTCTCGCACATCTTCCTCGTCCTGGTGTGGAGCCCTGTCCCCGCTGGTGCTCACTCTTGCTTCCGTCTCGTGCCCCAGGCCCTGGCAACCACCTTTCTCCTTTGGGGCTCGATGAATTTGTCTGTTCTGGACATTTCTGACAAACAGAATCATATAATGTGTGCCCCTTTTATGGCTGAGTATTCCATTGTATGGGTAGATCCCACTTCTCTCATCAGGTTATCATTATTATTTGGGTGGTTTTTTACTTTTATGAATTCTGCTGCCGGGAGGATTCCGGTACGAGTTTCTGTGTGAACATGTGCTTTCAGTTCTCTCAGGTAGACAGCTGGGGGGGGGGGGGGGGGGTTCCTGGGTTGTGAGAGCTCTGTGTGTGTTCAAGGAGCGGCCAGGCTGTTGCCTCCAGCAGCCATGCCAGTGTGCACCCCACCAGCAGCGTCCAGGGGGTCCGAAGACTTGACAGGTTACACTGAGGGCAGAACCAGTGGTGGGACCAAGGGAGAGACCAGCTTAGGTGGCGTCGTGAGGTTAGACGGGAGCAGCAGCGACAGAAGCGGTGCAGGCGGGCGGGGCCGCGGCTAACAGTGAGGTTGGCCGGTGGCTCGGAGCCTCCAAACAAAACAAAACGAGAAACAGGTCAGTTATAAAGTCCTGACTGTTCCAAGTGCATTTCTGCAGGAGAAGCAAAACCTTTGCTGTGATTTCTAAATTTTATAAAATAAAGCTTCTCTTTCATAAGAGACTTGGAGTGGCCATTGCCCTCAGCCCTGGCTTTACAGCAAACTGTCCTGATTTCAGCGTTCGTCACACGCATTCTTTGATCTAAGGATGGAGGTCAGCATTCAGTGGAGGCAGGAGTAACGTATATTCCAGGCCGATGAGTGTGTCGTGTTAGAGACAAGGGAGTGTGGGAGGAGGTGCGTCTGTAGCTCCAAATAACGTTTCCTTATAGGCTGTGGTTTTCCGGTTAAGTCTCTCGTCTGCCCCTGGAGGAGTGACCCAAGAGCTTGATCCCTGCCCTGGCTGGGCTCTGGGGAGCGTCCTGAAGGCCTGACTGCTGTCCCGGCATTGAGACCTCTCCACGGTGCCTCTCTGCCCCGTTAGGTTCCCAGAGTGAGCGGAGCAGGCCGCGGCTGGGAGCGGGGGCCGGCGGGGCCCGCATGCCTCAGGCAGCCGGCGCCCCGCAGACGTGAGCTCCGGGGAGCGCTTAGCTCTGGTCCGGGAAGGACCACCCGCCCCACCCTTGTCCGTCCTTTTTCCTTCACGTCCTCCATCTGTGTTTTGAAATCTGTCTCCTCTGGAATATTAGCTTCACAAGAATAGGGAATGTGCTTTATTTGCCGCTCTGTTTCCAGATGCTGCTAGAGCCGGGCCCAGTGCCCCGGAAACCGTTCTGAATGCCGATTGCTTCTTCCTGGGTCATCCGTCCCTCTCTTCTGAGCGCAGTGTGCCTTGCTTCACATCGGAGACCCTCCTCTGTTCCGTGTGGCCCTGCCCGGCCGTTTGTGTGCCGTCCTGTTACAGGCGCTCTGTGACGGGTGGGGAGGTCATCATGTCACCCTGAAGAGCTCCGTGCAAACGGCGGCGGCGATAGGATGCTTAACCCTCTGCACTTGCCCCCTGGGAAAGCCACCAGGAGCTCGAAGCTGCTGATTTTGGCTTAACTTTCGTATTTTCATTTTTCACTCTCTTCCAGTGTTTTCTTTCCTTTCTACCATGATCACGTGCCACCTTCGTTCCTGGGAGACATTTTGACAGGGAACATGTTTATGCACGAGGGGACTTCGGCTACCGGCCTCTCCCTTCCCGCCTGCCTGTGAGGTGGCTTCGCTCCCTGCGGGCCCCCCTTGCCAGGCCTCCGCTCCCTCCGCTGCCTTTGTCCCTGGGGGCTCACGGGGTTCTTGAAATGCCTTTATTGTCATTTCCATCGGGGTTTCTGGGAGGAGTGGACATAAATGTGAGAAATAGTCTCACGTTCTTTTTATTTTTTATTTTATTTATTTTTTAAATGTTTTATTTATTTTTAGGAGAGAGAGAGAGAGAGACAGCGCGAGCAGGGGAGGATCAGAGAGAGAGGGAGACACAGGCTCCAGGCTCTGAGCTAGTCATCAGCACAGAGCCCGACGCGGGGCTCGAACCCACGAACCGCGAGATCATGACCTGAGCTGAAGTCAGACGCTCAACCAACTAAGCCACCCAGGCGCCCCTCTCACGTTCTTTTTAAATATAAAAGTTATTTTAGAATTCCTGTCTTCCTGGGGCGCCTGAGTGGCTCAGTCGGTTAAGCGTCTGACTTTGGCTCAGGTCATGATCTCATGGTTCGTGGGGTCAAGCCCCATGTTGGGCTCTGTGCTGACTGCCAGCTCAGAGCCTGGAGCCTGTTTCAGATTCTGTGTCTCCTTCTCTCTCTGACCCTCCCCTGCTCACGCACGCTCTCTCTCTCTCTCTCTCTCTCTCAGAAATAAATAAAACATTAAAAAATTTTTTTAGAATTCCCGTCTTCCCTTTTTGCATCTTGTTCTCTTCTGGGTTTATGTTCTTGCTACCATGTGTTTTTTAGTGTTTGTGAAAGGGATGTGTATACAAAACTCCCTTAGTCCTTGCGGTTCTGAGAGTACATTTGGCCTCACGTTTGAGTGATAATTTTAGTGGGAAATTACTTTCCCTTCACACTCTAAAGAACTCCACCATCACTGCCTGTCTGTGGACGCTCAAAGGTCTGTGTGTGCTGTTTCTCATGCTGAAGTCTGGCAGTGAGCTTATTCTTTTTTTTTTTTTTTTAATGTTTTAAATGTTTTTATTTACTTTTGAGGGAGACAGAGTGTGAGCAGGGGAGGGGCAGAGAGAAGGAGACACAGAATCTGAAGCAGGCTCTGAGCCGTCAGCACAGAGTTGGATGTGGGGCTTGAAATCACGAACCGTGAGATCATAACCTGAGCTGAAGTCAGACACTTGACCGACTGAGCCGCCCAGGAGCCCCTAGTTAGCTTATTCTTTATGGGTTTTAAGATTTTCTTTTTTTCCTTCATATTCTGTAGTTTCAATATGATGAATCCGAATACTGATTTGCTTTTATTTATGTTGCTCAGAACCCTGCTGCTCTTTAGTCCGAAAACATGATTTCCTTTCATCTCTGGAAAAATTTCTATCATTATCCCTTTGAATTTGCCTTTCCCCTGTCCTCCATAGTCTCTCCCAGAACTTCATTAAAATGTGAGCTCCCTGAGGGCAGAGCATCTAATTTCTTGTGTGTGTGTGTGTGTGTGTGTGTGTGGCAATTATACATAACGTAAAATTTACTGTTTTAATCATTCAGTTCAGTGGTATGAAGCTCATTCACGTTTGTGTGGCATCACCAGCATCCATCTGCAGGACAGGCTGTCTCACCTTCTGAAACGGGCACCCCGTCGCCATTGAACACTAGCTCCTCCCGCCCTTCTCCCCCCATTCCCTTACAGCCACTATTCCACTTCGTATGAATTTGATTACCCTGGGTGCTTCATGTAAGTGCATTCGTACAGCGTTTGCCCTAAAAATAAATACATGCATACGTACATACGTGTAAATAAGTTAGGGGTGCTTGGGGGCATCAGTCGGTTAAGTGTCCGACTTCAGCTCAAGTCATGATCTTGTGGTTCATGGGTTTGAGCCCTGTGTCGGGCTTTGCATTGAGAGCGCAGAGCCTGCTTGGGATTCTCTCTCTCTCCCTTTCTCTCTTTTCCTCCCCCATTCATGCTCACACAAGCACTTTCTCTCTTTGTCTCTCTGTCTCAAAGTAAATGTAAATAAGCTATAAGAATGGGGAGGGCTCAGTTGGAAGACTATTTGAGTCTTGATCTTGGGGTCATGAGTTTGAGCCCCATATTGGGTATAGCGATTACTAAAAAATAAAAAATAAAAAATAGTGCCTGGGTGGCTTATTCAGTTGAGTGTCCCGACTCTTGATTACGGCTCACATCATGATCCCAGGGTCATGAGATGGGCCTGGGTGGCTTATTCAGTTGAGTGTCCCCACTCTTGATTACGGCTCACATCATGATCCCAGGGTCATGAGATGGAGTCCAAGCATGGAATCTTCTTGGGATTCTCTCCCCCCATTCCCCCTCTCCCCTCTCTTCCTCTTCCTCCCTATCTGCTCCTCTCCCCTGCTTGCACACTCACTATCTCTCTAAAGTAAAATAAATAAAAAATAAAAAAACAGCATTATTTCTTTAGTGACTGGCTTCTTTCACTTGGCATGATGTTTTCGGGGTTCACGGATATTGTAGTGTGTAAGGATGTACTACTCTCCATGGCTGGGTGGTATCTGTCGTATGCACCTACCATATTGTGTCTATTCCTTGCTGATGCACAGCTGGGCTGACTTCATCTTTTGGGTATTATCAGTAATGCTGCTGTGATTGTTGGGTTACAAGTATCTTTTGAGTCTCTGCTTTAAATTCTTTTGGACGAGCAGAATTAAATTTTTTGGAGCAGTTTCAGATTCATAGCAAGATGGAGAGGAAGGTAGGTACAGAGAGTTCCTGTATGCCCCTACCCTGCCCCCATCCTTAGCCTTACCTGTTACCAACATTCTCTACCAGAGTGGCACCTTTGCTACCCTTGATGAACTTGCATGGATGTGTCATAATCACCAAAGTTCACAGTTCCCATGAGGGCTCACTCTTGGCGCTGTGTGTTGTGTGGTTTGGGGCAGACGTGTAACGGCAGGCGGCCACCCTTGTAGGACTGTTGAGGTATCCTGAACAGTAGCCCCCCTGCCCTGAAGGTCCTCTGCGTTCTGCCTATTCACCCCCTCTCCTAGCAACCACTGATCTTTTCACTGTTTCAGGATGTCCTATAGTTGTAGTCTTTTCAGATTGAAATCATACAGTGTGTAGCCTTTTCTTTCCCTATGTGCATTTAAGGTTCCTCTGTGTCTTCTGGCTCGATAGCTCATTTCTCTTTAGCGTGAGTAATATTGCATTGTCTGGATGGTATCCCGTTTATTAATTCATCTACTGAAGGATATCTTGGTTGCTTCCAAGTTTTGGCAATTACGAATAAAAGCTGGTATAAACATCTGTGTGCACGGGCACCTGGGTGGTTCAGTTGGTTAAGCATCCGTCTCTTGATCTCAGCTCAGGTCTTGATCTCAGGGTTGTAACTTCAAGCCCTCCACACCCCCAGTGTGGAACCAATCTGTGTGCAGGTTTTTTGTGCACGTTAGTTTTTAACTCTTTTGGGTAGATACCAAGGAATGGGGATTGCTAGATGTTATGGTAAGGGTATGTTTTGTTTTGGAAGAAACCACCAGATTGTCTTTCAAAGTGGCCGAACCATTTTTGCATCGCACTAGCAGTGAGTGAGAGGTCTTCTCATGCTCTATCCGTACCAGCATTTGGTGGTGTCCATGTTCGGAATTTTGGACATTTTGATGTGTGTGGAGTTGTATCTCATTTTAATTTGCATTTCCCTGATGACCTATAATATGGCACATCTTGTTGTATGCTTATGTGGCATCTGTATTTCTTTTTTTTTTTTTTTTTCCTTTGGTACATGTTTTAGTTGGGTTGTTTATTTTTGTTGAGTTTTAAGAGTTCTTTTTATATTTTGCAGAACAGTCCTTTAAAAAAAAATTATGTTTTTAATTAATTTTTGAGAGTCAGAGACAGCACGAGCAGGAGAGGGTCAGAGAGAGAGGGAGATACAGAATCCAAAGACAGGCTCCAGGCTCTGAGCTGTCAGCACAGAGCTGGATGCGGGGCTCGAACCCATGAACCGTGAGATCATGACCTGAGCTGAAGTCAGACACTTAACCAACTGAGCCATCCAGGCATCCCTTGTTGCTTAAAAAAAAAAAAAAAAATTAATGTTTATTTTTGAGAGAGGGAGAGAGAGAAGGAGACACAGAATCTGAACAGGCTGTAGGCTCTGAGCTGCCAGTGTGGAACCTGATGTGGGGCTCGAACTCATGAGCTGCGAGATCATGACCTGAGCCAAATGCAGATGCTTAACTGACTGAGCCACTCAGTTGCCCCGAATAACAGTCTTATATCTGATGTCACTTGGAGATTTTTTCTTAGTCTGGTTTGTCTTCTCCTTCTGTTGACCTTGTCTTTCACAGAAGGTAAGGTTTTGTTTTTGGTTTTTAATGAAGTACAGCTTATCAGTTATCTCTTTCGTGGATTATGCCTTTAGTATTGTATATAAAAGGTCACTGCCAAACTCAGGGTCATCTAGGTTTTCTCCTGTGTTATCTTCTAGAAGTTTTGTAATTTAAATTTCACATTTAGGTTTATGATCCATTTTGGGTTAATTTCTGTGAAGGATTAAGGTCTGTGTCTAGATTCTTTTGTTGTTGTTGTATATGGTTGTCCCATTGTGGCAGCACCATTTGTAGAAAAGTCTGTCTTTGCTCCTTTGCCAAAGATCAGTTGACTGTATTTATGAGAGTCTATTTCTGGTCTATTCTTTCCTGTTGAACATTTGCCTATTATTTTGCCAGTACTACACTAGCTTCATTAGTGTATTGTCTTCATAGGAACCCCAGAAGTCAGGTAGTGTCCGTTCTCCAACTTTGTTCTTTGTTCTTTGTCTATTCTGGGTCTTTCACTTCCCCACATAAACTTTAGACTCAGTTTGTCAATATCCACAAAATAACTTACTGGGATTTGAGTGGAATTGCACTTAGCTTGTAGATCAGTTGGGAAGAACTGACATCTTGCCAATAGTAAGCCATCCTATCCGTGAACATGGAATATCTTTCCATTTGTTTAGTTCTTCTTTGATTTTATTTATCAGAGTTTTATAGTTTTCCTTCAAAGGGACTTGCACATATTATGTTAGATTTATTCCTAAGTATTTCATTTTTTTGGAGTGCTAATGTGAATGGTGTTTTTAAATTTCTTTTCATTTTTTTAATGTCTTATTTATTTCTGAGAGACAGAGACAGCGTGAGCAGAGGGTCAGAGAGAGAGGGAGACACAGAATCTGAAGCAGGCTCTAGGCTCTGAGCTGTCAGCATAGAGCCCGATGCGGGGTTCGAATCCATGAACCATGAGATCGTGACCTGAGCCGAAGTCGGATGCTCAACCGACTGAGCCACCCAGGCGCCCCTTTAATTTCAAATTCCACTTGTTTATTGTTGGTATGTAGGGAAGTGATTGGCTTTTGTATACTAGTCTGGTGTCCTGTAACATTACCATGAATGCTTATTAGTTCCAGGAATTTTTTTTTTATTCTTTTAGATTTTCTGCATAGATGTCATGTCATCAGTGGACAATAATTTTGTTTCTTGCTTTCTAATCTGTATGCTGTATTTTCTTCTCTTGCATTAGCTAGAATGGCAGAATGTTTTTAATGTAACCCTAGCACCTGAAATTTGGTGCCTGGCACATTAGAGGGACTATAATTTTTTTGAAAGAATGAAACATAAATGTTATATCTGTTAATCCCTCTTAAATATTTTACAGGTCTTTACCAGCCATATGCCTTGGTGAGTTGGTCAGATTTATCTTCTAATGTGTTAGTTTATTTCTATATTTAGCTGTGGTAAGTCTGCTATATTCAACCCAACTATTTGAATTCCAATGCCTATTTTTCTTTTCCAAGTCTGCAGATTGTGAGAAAAATAATTTCCTATTCTTATTCTGTGGAAGACCTTCCCGAGCTAGGCGCCATGCCCAACTTCCTGGCTCTTCCTCTCTGTTGGTGATGGCTTTGCATGTTGTGTAGTCTCTTCCTCATGGTCGACTGCAGCGGGGAGCTCCCCCAGGCACGCTCGGGGTTGCAGAGGCCCTCCTGCAGGCTCTGGGTTGCGGAGACTCCCCCTATGCGCTCTGGAGTGCGGAGGCTCCCCCTGCCGGCCGTGGGGTGCGGACGCTCCCCCTGCCGGCCCTGGGGTGCGGAGGCTCCCCCTGTGCGCTCTGGGGTGCGGAGGCTCCCCCTGCAGGCTCTGGGGTGCGGAGGCTCCCCCTGCAGGCCGTGGGGTGCGGAGGCTCCCCCTGCAGGCCGTGGGGTGCGGAGGCTCCCCCTGCAGGCCGTGGGGTGCGGAGGCTCCCCCTGCAGGCTGTGGGGTGTGGAGGCTCCCCCTGCAGGCTGTGGGGTGCGGAGGCTCCCCCTGCAGGCTGTGGGGTGCGGAGGCTCCCCCTGCAGGCTGTGGGGTGCGGAGGCTCCCCTTGCGTGGTTTCCAGCTTGCCTTTTTGCAGGCCCTACCAGCGTCATTCATTCTAGAGGTTTTTACTCAAGTTTCTTGGCTCAGGATTTGAGGCATCACAGCCTCTGAGGCAGATTTCTCCAGAGTGATTCTGTACCCCCAGTGTTCTCTGGCGGGTATTTGCTGAGGGCTGTGCCCCGGGCTGGCCCTCGGCTCAGATGCTGAGGACACTGACAGTAGACACACTGGTCTGCACTGGGCTGTGCCTCCTCTTCCTCCATAGTGTTCAGAGATACTGTATGAAGTCAGTCCTCCGTCCCCAGGAGCTGGGTGTGGAGGAGAGCGTATTGTCACTTGCACAGGTAATAAGCATTAGAGCCCAGATTGCAGCCGAGGCAGCGGCCTCCATGCTATGCCCTGAGCCGGTCTGGCCACCTGCCCTCCACACCCTTCTGATCTGCTACAGGCTCTGTTTGGGGACCCAGGAGCCCCAAGCCCTCACTGTGTCCCTGAGATCTGTATCACAGCTGCCGGCTCTGCCCTGTGAGGCTGGTTGCTGTTGGCTTCTCAGTTCTGGACCTGGAGATTTCCCTTCCTTGCTCTGAATTAGGCAGTATAGCTGACTTTTTTCTTTAAAAAATATGTGACCACCTTCGCCAAAACTCTGTTGTGTGTTAAAAGGGTGACGTCGCATTAGTGGAGCTGCTGATACCGAAAATCATCATTTTTGGGTAAATCCTCTTTGATATCTTATTTTAGAGTAGTAATGACTGCGTTTGGTTTACTTCTATTTTGTGATATTATTTACAATGTGTTTTACTGATTTGGATCTATAGCTCTCTTGCATTTTTTTGGTTTTGGTATGAGAGTTATGCCAGCCTTCTATAATGTTTTGGGAAACTTTCCAGTATTTTTTGTGTTCTAGAGTCGTTTAAACAGGGGGAATATTTATATGATGCATGATGCACAGCAGTTGGAAAGACGGAGCTCGACTTCTATGTGCCAACATGGGGCAGCAGAGGTTGGTTGATCCATGAGCTTTCAGGTCAGATACCTTTGTGTGTGATAGCGTTTATACAAATACAGACCCGCGAAACTGCTCACTCTGTCAGCGAATGCGCACTTGAGGCTGGAAGGATGCATGGTGAGCTTGTAATGGGAATCGTCTCTGAGGAAGAGTAAAGGAGACTGTTCTTCAAGAATAGGCAGACCTTGGGGCGCCTGGGTGGCTTAGTCGGTTAAGCGTCCGACTTTCGCTTAGGTCGTGATCTCGCGGTTCGTGGGTTCGAGCCCCGCGTCGGGCTCTGTGCTGACTGCCAGCTCAGAGCCTGGAGCCTGTTTCAGTCTGTGACTCCCTCTCTCTCTGACCCTCCCCTGCTCACGCTGTCTCTCTCTCTCTCCTAGAAATAAATAAAAAAAAAAAAAACATTAAAAATTAAAAAAAAAAAAAGAATAGGCAGACCTCAGCTTTATTTGCTTGTTCCTTGAACCCACACCTGTGGGAGGCGGCACCTGGGTCAGCTGGCCACCGCCCCTCTGCCTTCCTGCTTTATGACTTGGCTGTCGTGGTCTCTGTGCTGGTGAGATGGGATGTGAATACCCGGCTCACTCATGCCATCGTGGGTGGCGGGTGGTCTGACCGGAGGAGCCTGCTCTCCCTCCTGGGGCCGCTTCCTTTTCTAGTTCTCAGGTACCGAGCACCCCAGAGTAAGCCTCAAGCCACCTAATCTGTAGGTGCTGTTATCTGGAGTTCTCTGTCTCTTTCTCTCGGCCCACCCCCCCGCCCCACATAAGAAAGACTCGAAGCGAATGTGGCATAATGCTCATTCACCGTCCTTTCAGAGTGGTGGTGGGTTTTGTCCGGCTGTGCTCCGTGCTTTTCTCCGTGTGAACACGTCCTTCCCCTCCCGGCCATTGCAGCCAATGGCAGGGCGCTGGGGGCCAGTGCAGCCCCCGGGGCTGTGTGGGTCCTAGGCTCTTCTGGCTTTCTGCCCCTTGGTTAGGTTTTGTTTTTCTTAAAATGCTGGACACAGTGAAAGATTTTTGAATTATCGGCATGGCTTTGGTAAAGAGCAGACTTTTTGGAAAGATAAAACTAAGTGGTCGGTGCCTATGCTGTGCCCCCCTGCCTCCCCCCAACAGTCCTCACAGGTGGAATCCTGGGGAGTCAGCGGCCCACGCCCGGACGCCTGGGGGAAGTGACGATGCAAGGACATACACACCACAAATGAAAATTAAAAAAAAAATAGTGAAAACAGACTTGTAAAGTCCACATATTTAAATGTTTAACATATTTAAGGATTTAAAATAGGAAACCACAGTCTTGAAAAGTGTGGATCCTATGTAGGTTGTGATTCACATAAACCCAGGCTTGACATTGAATCCTGGCCCCATGACTTCTAGCCTTGTGACCCTGGGTACATCCTAAGAGAAGCCAGAAATCTGAATTTTTGTGTGAAATAGCCCAACTTTAACTGTCAGCGGCTAAACTCTTACCGATCAGCTCCAGCTCTACTTCTTAGCATTATTTTCTTTGTGTTTGCTCTACCTAGGATTGCAGTTTGCACACTTAACTCATCAGGGTCTACTTAGAGTTAATATTCTACTACTTCGTTGAAAATTTAAGATTCTTGCAACTGTCTAGATGTATTTACTTCCTCTGCCATGCTACAGTTGTCACATGTATCTATAAAGTTACAGTCCCCGCAGTCATACATTTTGCTTTGGTAACATGAATCTGAAACTAAGAGGAACAAGTAGTAATTTATATTTACTCATATATTCAACACTTCTGGTACCTTTCCTTCCTTCTTAAAGATCCAAGGTTTAGGGGTGCCTGGGTGGCTCAGTTGGTTAAGTGACTGACTCTGGATTTCAGCTCAGGTCATGATCCCATGGATCATGGGTTTGAGCCCCACATCAGGCTCTACATTGACCGTGTGGAGCCTGCTTGGGATGCTCTCTTTCTCCCTCTTTCTCTGCCCCTCCCCTGATTGCACTTCACCCCTTCAAAATAAACTTAAAAAAAAATCCAGGGTGCCTGGGTGGCTCAGTCGGTTAAGCGTCTGACTTCAGCTCAGGTCATGATCTCACGGTTCGTGGGTTCGAGCCCCACGTCAGGCTCTTTGCTGACAGCCCGGGACCTGTCTTCGGATTCTGTGTCTCCCTCTCTCTCTGACCCTCCCCTGTTCACACTGTCTCTCTCTCTCTCTCTCTCTCTCTCAGAAATTTAAAAAAAAAAAAAATCCAAGTTTTAGTCTGGTCTCCTTTTTCTTCACCCTGAAGAACTTCCTTTAGCATTTCTTGTAGTGTAGATCTCCTGATAGTTTATTAGCTTATATTTATTTTAAAATGTATTTTTTTTTTTTTAAAAAAATTCTAGTATAGTGAACATGTTAACATTTATTTCAGGTGTACGATATAGCGACTCAGCAGTTCTCTACATTACTCAGCGCTTGTCAAGAGCACTTATCCCCCGACCTGCCTCCCTTCCTGGTAACCATCAGTTTGTTCTCTGTAGTTAAGAGTCTGCTTTTTGGTTTATCTCTTTATTTTTTCCTCTGTTCATTTGTTTTATTCCTTAAATTCCACATATGAATGGAATCATATGGTATCTGTCTTTCTCTTACTTATTTTACTTACTATTATACTCTGTGGGTCTATCCATGTTGTTGGAAATGGAAAGATATCATTCTTTTTAATGGTTCAATAATAATCCACTGTGCATATATGTATACTTCTTTATCCATTCATCTGTTGATGGACACTTAGGATGCTTCCTTATATAACTTGGCTAAAAACATGCTGTAGCAAACATAGGGGTGCATATATCCTTTTGGATTAGTGTTTTCATATTCTTTAGGTAAATACCCAGTAGTGCAATTGCTCGAACAGATGATATTTATATTTTTAATTTTTCTTTTAAAATGTATTTTTTGCTTTCCCTTTTTTAATGCTTATTTATTTTTAAAAGAGAGAGACAGAGGTCAAGTGGGGGAGGGTCAGAGAGAGAGGGAGACACAGAATCCGAAGCAGCTCCAGGCTCTGAGCTGTCAGCACAGAACCCGACACAGAGATCATGACCTAAGCCAAAGTCAGATGCTTAACCGACTGAGCCACTCAGGTGCCCCTCTTCTACTGCTTTTGAGATTTTCTCTTTATCTTGTATTTCAGCATTTTGACTGATGTGCACTTCTGTGTGGATTCTTTTATATTTATTATGCTGCATTTCTTGGATCTGTAATTTATGTTTCACCCAATTCAGGAAATACTTCTAGCTCTTTCTTCCCCCAGTATTTTTTCTGTCTCATTCTTTCCCTTCTCTCCTTTTGGGTGGGAGTGGGAATCCAGACTTTTTTTTTTATGTTTTATTTCTGAGAGAGAGAGAGACAGCATGAGCAGGGGAGGGTCAGAGAGATGGAGATACAGAATCTGAAACCGTCTTCAGGCTCTGAGCTGGCTGTCAGCACAGAGCCCGACGTGGGGCTCAAACCCACAAACTGTGAAATCATGATCTGAGCCGAAGTTGGACACTTAACCCAGTGAGCCACTCAGGTGCCCCGGGAATCCAGATGTTTTGATATTGTTCTATAGATTGCTGAGGCGGGAATCCAGATGTTTTGATATTGTTCTATAGATTGCTGAGGCGCGGGCTCTCTCTCTTTCTTTCTAAGTTTATTTATTTTGAGACAGAGTATGTAGAAGGGGCAGAGAGAGGGAGAAAGAATTCCAAGCAGGCTCTGCACTGGCAGCACAGAACCCAACACAGGGCTCGAACTCATCAACCGTGAGATCATGACCTGAGCTGAAATCAAGAGTTGGGAGCTTGACTGACTAAGCCACCCAGGTGCCCCTCTTTCTTTTTTAAAGGAGCTTTTCTAGGTTTTTTTAGACAACATAATTTTTACCGACCTATTTTCAAGTTTCCTGACATCTCTAATATGCTATCAGGCCCATCTAGTGACTCTTTGACTTCGGTTATAGTATTTCTCAGTTATAGAATTTACATTTGGCTCTATTTTACATAGTTTTTATTTCTCTGTTACATTTCCAGTTTATTATTTTATCATGAGTGTGTTTTTCTTTATGTTCTTGTGCATGGTTAAAATAGATGCTTTTAAATTGTTATCTGCTGAGCCTGGTTAGCTCACTTGGCTGAGTGTGGGACTCTTGATTTTGACATAGGTCTTGACCCTGGATTGTGGGCTCCCAGCATGGAGCCTACTTGGGATCTGCATTTCCTCCACTTCTTCCCCCCACCGTCCCCCCCCTCCTCCCTTCCCCTGCTTGTGTGTGCATGCGAGCTCGCTCTCTAAAATACAAATAATATTTTTTTAAATAAAAGTTTTAAAATTCTTATCTGCTGAATTTTAATATTTGTGCCATCTCAGGGTTGGTTTGTGTGATTTCCCTGTTTCTTCATGTTTTTAGTAACTTTTGGTCATATCCTGGATGTTGTGATGATATAGATGCTCTGGATTCTGTTATGTTCCCCTTAAGAGTGGTCTTTACCTTGTAATTCTCTTAAAGTACACATAACGTGAAGTTTATTATTTTTTGAGAGTGGGTGTGGATTCTTTTATATTTATTGTGCTGCATTTCTTGGATCTGTGTGTGCATGAGCGGGGGAGGGAGAGAGGGAGAGAGAGAATCCCAAGCAGGCTTCACGCCCAGCATGGGGCCCGACTTGGGGCTTAGTCTCATGACTGTGAGATGACCTGAGCTGAAATCGAGTCAGATGCTTAACTGACTGAGCCACCCAGGCGCCCCCATATTAATTATTTTTAGTGTCCAGCTCAGGGGTATTGGGCACATTCAGGGTGCTGTGCAGTCCCCGCCAGCCCATCCCCGGAGTCTGAAACTCTAACACCCATTAAACACCAGCTCCCCGCCTCCCTCCCCCCAGCCCTGGCTCCACCTTCTCGCCTCTGTCTCTGTGATCCGACTGCGCTAGGGACCCCGTGTAAGTGGAATCATACAGTGTTTATCCCTCGTGACTTATTTCACTGAGCACAGTGTCCTCCAGACTCGTCCGTGGGGTGGCGGGTGGCGGGATGTCCCTCCTGTTAAAGGCGGAGGAGCATCCCGTCTTGTGGAGGGACCACGTTTTGTTCATCCATCCACCAGTAGACCCTGGGTTCTTCCATGTTGTGAATAATGCTGCTGTGAACATGGGTGTGCAAACGTTTCCTTGAGAACCTGCTTTCCGTTGTGTGTACATACCCAGAGGTGGGATTGTCCGATCTGGTGGTAGTTCTGGATGTCATTCTGTGGGGACCCGCCGCACTGTTCTCCGCAGCGGCTGCACCAGTGTGCACTCCCACTGAGAGTGCACAGGGTTCCAGTTTCCCCATGTCCTCGCCAGCACTTGTTGTTTTAGGTATTTTGTTGAGAGTAGCCATCCTCCTGGGTGTCAGGTGGCGTCTCATTGTGGTCTTGATCTTAAAAGTGGTGTTTTGGTTTGTTTTTTATCTAGCAGTTGGAATCTTGTTTCAATTACCTTATAAGCTAGGCTGTTTGGACTCTGCTGCATGTATGTGTTTGCCTGGAATTTGGGCGCAGTCTATATGAAGATTTTGGAGCTCCTCTTCCACGGCTCTCGCCTGTTGGAAGTTTTACTTCTCATACAGCTGTTCAGTTGTCCTTAGGCACAAAACTAAAAGCCGGGATGTTCGCCTGGCACTGTTCCTTTCTTCCAGAAGCAGATTCCCATTTATTTTCTTCCTGCTTTTGGTCTCTCTGTGTCTTCAAGTAATTGTTACATATATATATGTAACACGTATATATATATGTACATGTATACATATATAACATAATTTAAAAATGTTTAATGTTTAGTTAATTTTGAGAGACAGAGCACAAGCGGGAGAGGGTCAGAGAGAGAGGGAGACACAGAATCCGAAGCAGGCTCCAGGCTCGGAGCTGTCAGCACAGAGCCCGATGCGGGGCTTGAACTCACAAATTGTGAGATCATGACCTGAGCCGAATTTGAATGCTTAACCGACTGAGCCATCCAGGCACCTCTGTAATTGTTTAAGTAGGCTCCATGCCCAGTGTGGGGCTTGAACTTACCACCCTAAGGTTAAGAGTCACATGCTCTACTGACCGAGCCAACCAGGCACCCCTCTTTTATATTTTTGCCCAGTTGATCTGACATGAGCTAGAATTGTTTGCCTTAAAAAAACAAAACAAAACCGTGTGAATGAAACCACATGCATTCCCACATCTCCTGGCGTTAGAAGGCCATCTAGTGCACGTGAAGCCAACCTGGATCTTAGGCTGTTAAGTTTGCTCTTCTTTCCTGTGTCTCCTGCGAAGCCTGCGTGGAAGCCCCAGACACCACAGGCCCTGGTCAGTGCACTTCACATTTCTCCACCGCAGCACTGTTGGTGTTTTGGGCCAGACGATTCTCTGTCGTAGGGGCTGTCCTGTGCGTGGAAGGGCATTTAGTCAGCTTCTTGCTCCCTCCCAGTAGATGTCGGTAGCAGCTCCCCAGTAGTAATGATCAAAACATGTTTCCCAGACATTTGTCCCCGGGCAGCATGGAGAGTGGCTGCCTTGCACGCGTGGACCTGTCTGGCGCCCTTGCCTCCGTGCTGCCTTCTTGGAGGGTCCCCCCCCCGTGCACCCGTGCTGAGCGTCTTCCCGCCTGTTCCTTGTTCCTAGCGGCCTTTGGGTTTGCGTGCCTTCACTGGGTGTCCCCGGATGGGACTAGCGTTCTGCAACAAAGACCCCTCCGTCACGGGCGGCCCTGGGGTCTTCCTAACACTCGTGGGTCCCCAGTGGCCTGCATGGCACGGCACAAGTACATTGTGGCTCAGCAGTTTGACCTTGCTGGTTAATCTTCAGGAGACAGCTAGATAGAATTTACCACTACCACAGTGCTTCTCGTCACGAACACTTAATTTGGGCCCGGGCAGGGAGGGGGTGGATGACAGATTAGGTGACTGGCCTGAGCATAAAGCAGACCTGACTCGGGGTGTCTTCTCACTTTGTGACTCTGGATGTTTTGCCCCCGCCCATCGTCAGTCTGGAACTGATGACGTGCCAGGCATCAGGAGATCCGGCCTGCGTTGTGCTGAGCAGCACAGTCACCTTGGGCTTGTCGCCGAACCTCTCTGCCTGGGAGCCCCCTCAACCATGCCCGGGCGCACTGTCTTGTATCTCGGCTCTCGCCTCTTCCCCTTTGCGAAGGTCTGTGTCAGCCGCCTGCGGAGCGGCGCTCAGCGCGGTGGGAGCGCCGGACCCGTGTATCTGCAGCCACGCCGCTGGCTTGCCGTGGGGGCACGGCTCGTGTCTGCTGCCTGACGTTGATGTCTCCCCCTTAAAAGTGGTTCCTTTCCTTTCAGCTTTATCATCTTGGGATTCCGTCTCGTTTCTGTGACCTCGGTGATTGTGTAAGCGCCATACTTGGTGTCTGTACAAGTGACGCAAAGCTGGAGAGGTGTCGGCATGCCTCTGTTAGGTTCTAAACGCGGTGTTCCTTTTTGTTTCCTAACCCCACAGTGCTCTAAGAACGGAGCGTCTGGGCTGAATGGAATTTAGCATCAAAAAAGTCCTCTTTCTGTTGAGAAAGTTGTGAAGTGCGTGAAGATGAAGCAGGCACCAGAGGTCCTTGGCAGCCCAAACGGCAAGGCGCAGGGCTGTGAAGTGAACCGCGAGTGCTCTGTGTTCCTCAGCAAAGCCCAGCTCTCTAGCAGCCTCCAGGAGGGCGTCGTGCAGAAGTTCAACGGCCACGACGCACTTCCCTTTATTCCATCCGAGAAGCTGAAGGACCTCACGTCCCGTGTATTTAATGGCGAACCTGGTGCTCATGATGCCAAATTGCGCTTTGAGCCCCAGGAAGTAAAGGCGCTCGGGACGCCGCCCAGCACCACCCCGACCAAAAACGGCTCTCCGGAAATTAAGTTGAAGATCACCAAAACGTACATGAATGGGAAACCTCTCTTTGAATCTTCAATTTGTGGGGACGGTGCTGCCGCCGTGTCCCAGTCAGAAGAGAATGGACAAAAACCAGAAAATAAGGCCAGAAGGAACAGGAAGAGGAGCATAAAATATGACTCCTTGCTGGAGCAGGGTCTTGTTGAAGCAGCACTGGCATCCAGGATCTCGAGTCCTTCGGATAAGAAGGTACTGGTGAGGAGTCGTGGCCAGTGGTGGGGGTGTCGAGGGCAGTGGCCAGGTACTGACCAGGCAGCCTCTGGGCGCAGGGCAGAGGGGAGGAGAGCTCTAGAGCTCGCCCTCTGCACAGGGCTGACCCGGGAGCCTGGGCCTCAATGACGCTGCCTGTCGTAAGCGTTCACGGCAGCCCGCCGAGCCTGTTGTGAGGCCTGGACACTTGACTAAGTGTTTGAGATTAAAATGGCTAAAAAGAGGTAAAACCAGTTCTAAACCCAGGTCTGGCCAGTTCCATAGCCCTTGACCTTCAGGCTGTGCTGTTTTTGTGGCTCTTCGCTCCAGAGCCATTCTTTAGCCTAACGGTGGAGCTGTGTTTGGACCTAGTGTGGGGCTTCTTGACGCCGTCTGAGGTGTGGGAAGCGGAGCCGTGCTGTGCAGAGCGCTCCGGTCCTTCCACGTGGTTCACCGTCCACTTCCTTGCCTCCTCTGCCGGGTGGTCCCGCAGAGGGTCCGCCTCCTTGAGGACTGGGTCTGCGTCTTGTACCTTCGTGCTCTGGGTTCCCAGTGCACTTGAACCTGCAAGCAGGGGTTCACTCCTCAAAGACTGGGTGGAAACCCCTAACTTGTAATGAAGGAGTGTAGTGGTTTATGTCACCGTGTCTTAAAGTGGCATTCAGGATGGCCCACTACTCAAATGAGTCTAAGCCGTTTAAAGCAGGCAAGGAACCTTGGCCTTGGCGGAAGGACTAGGCAGGGTGCCACGGGCTGACCGTGTCTGTCATCTATATGAGGAGGCTGGAAGGCGCCGGGGTCCACTGGTCTTCAGTTGCAGCTCCAGGCCCACTTGCAGGAGGTAGGGGGAGGGAATCTGAAACCAGTTTGGGTTGGTATCATCATCCAGGTTGGAGTATTTAGTTTAAAATTATAGTTGAGGAATTTTATTGACAATTTCCA
The DNA here is from genome assembly GCF_003009895.1 of Hyaena hyaena. NCBI lineage: Eukaryota > Metazoa > Chordata > Mammalia > Carnivora > Hyaenidae > Hyaena > Hyaena hyaena. Next base: position 141,615 of record NW_024080695.1, read on the forward strand.
CAAGTAAGAGGGAAAATGTTCAAAATTCCCTTGAAATCGTTAAAATATGTTTAAAAAAGTTTTGAGTGCTCAGGAGCTGTTTGGCTCTTGCTAATTTAATTGCAGTGGTGAGTTTTTTAAAAGATGAATTTCGCGAGCTGGGCTGATGCAGCGTGAAGTGGCCGTGGTTGTGGCGGACTGCGCTCTTTCATGGGGGAGAGGCTGGTGCGGGTTACCCCTCACTCTGCCACTTGGTTTTGTTAAACTTGGGTAAATGCCGGAGTTTTGGCTCTCCATCTTCAGAGTGGGGTGGTAATCCTCCCCATGGTGCTCTCCCGTGGCTTGGAGGACCCGGCAAAGCAAAGCTGGGATGCTGTGGGGTAATCAGAGAGCCGACATTTGGCGGCTCCGTGCCAGCTGACCGCCGTGCACACTGATCTCCGTAACAGACTGTGAGATCTCAGAGCCCTTATCCTTGGTACAGATGAGGAACCCGAAGCCCACACAGGCTCAGCAACTTGCCCGAGTGCATAGAACTCGTAGGAGAAGGCTCAGGAATTCACACTCAGGAGGCCGGGAGCTGCTCCCACTGAAGGGCAGGCCTGAGAGGCAGTGGGGGCGCAGCGGCCCTGGTCAGGCCTCTAGCCTCCTAAGTGACACATGTGGTAGGTGGAGAAACTGAGGCTTAGAGAGCCGTAGGGCTCAGGTACATACGGAGCTGAGACCTGCTGCCAAGCCCTCCTGATGTCCTTACCACTCTGGGTCCTTTTGTGCTCGTGACACACGCGCTCCAGGGAACCGACAGACACCTGGCGGGGGCGGGGACTGGGGGGAAGGGTCAGAGTATGGATTTGAGCTTCCATGAAAATTCTATGACCAGGTGAATAAAGCACCACCCCAAGGAAACAGTCATGTAGGGTCCTGCGTAATGTCAAGTGCCTACTGTGTGCATCAGGCACGGGAGTGCCTACTGTGTGATCCCGGCACTGTGCTGATCCTTTAGGGCAAGAGACCATCTGATGAAGTGATAGCAAGGGAAGCATGCTCCTTTTTTAGGGGTGTGTGTGTGTGTGTGTGTGTGTGTGTGTGTGTGTGTTAACCTCTAGCCTGAGTAATCTTTGGATACAGGCTGTTTAGGGGTACTTAGATGTGTTGGCATGTCTTCTGTTGTTTGTTTTCAGATTGCCGCTAAGAAAGAGTCTTGTCCGAATACTGGCAGAGACAAAGACCACCTGCTGAAATACAGTGTTGGCGACTTGGTGTGGTCCAAAGTGTCCGGTTACCCTTGGTGGCCGTGCATGGTCTCTGCTGACCCGCTCCTTCACAACTATACCAAACTTAAAGGTATTGTGTTTATGCACTGCTTTTCCATCTTTCTCTTTCTGTACTTACTCTTTCTAATCTCTAAACTTTTTTCTTACTTCTCCTTATTCAGCCCTACTGTGGTGGTCCTTTTTTTGTTTTCCTATTTAAGGAAATTGTGCTAAAATACACATAACATAAAATTTACCATCGTAACTATTTTTTAAGTATACAGTTGACAGGTTGCTGGTGTTGCGTGACCGTCCCCACCATCCGCTCAGTCAGCTTGCGGGTCTGGCCCTCTGTGCCCACTGACCACTGACCTGCCCCTTCCGCCCCTGGCGCCCAGGGTTCCAGCGTCCGTCTGCTGTTTGTGGCGTGGCTTGCAGTGCCCTCAGGATTAGTGATGCCCAGCATCTTTGCGTGTGCTTGTTGGCCACTTGTGTCCCTGCAGAAGCGCCTCTTCTAGCCTTTTCCCCACATCTGAATCGGATTTTGTTTTTTTCTTGTTGAATTTACTGTGGTTCATTTTTGCAACTTTAACGTTAGTAATTGATTTGAATGTAACACATTGCCATTTCTTTTTGTTTCCAACTCAGATATATAATTTACCTGACTGAATTAGTGTTAAAGGAGAGTGGTCTTGGCTTTATATTGCTTTTCAAGTTTTATGATAATTTATTATCGTTTAGATGTACAATGATTCCTTATTTCAGCATGATTTTCAGAAATAGCATTTTTAAAACTATTTTTTAATTTTTTAATGTTTATTTTTTGAGCAAAAGAGAGCATGAGCAGGGGAGGAGTACATAGAGGGAGACGGAATCCGAAGCAGGGTCTGAGCTGTCAGCACAGAGCCCGACGCGGGGCTCGAACTCACAGACATGAGATCATGTGCCCTGAGCCGAAGTTGGATGCTTAATACCCACTGAGCCACCCAGGCGCCCCTAAAACTGTTTCTTTTTGAGAGAGAGAGAGTGAGCACAAGTGGAGGAGGTGCAGGAAGATGGGGACAGAGGATCCAGAGTGGGCTCCTTGCTATTAGCACAGTTGACATGGTTCAAACCCACAAACCGTGAGATCATGACTTGAGCTTAAGTCAGACCACTCAACTGACTGAGCCACCCAGGTGCCGCCCCAGAAATCATATTTTATACTAAGTTTGAGTTATAAAGATGTCCCAGTTTACTTTTTAACCCTGTGGGGAGAAAGAAAAATCAGAAATGACCTTCTTTGCATCATGAAACTTGGGAATATAAATTGTTGCACAGAGCAGTTGAAGAGCAGAGTAAGAATATAACATGTTGATATAGGTTAGAGTGGATCCTAACTTAAGTAATAATTGGAGAACTCACAAAACATAACAACTCTTGTGTTTTTGGAGTGAAAAACGAGTTCAAATGGTTTGAGATTCTTCTAGAAAGTTCTTCTAAAGTTTGACTTAAGCTTGAAGAAGGTGCTAGGTGGTGAGCACAGAGTTGGAGCTGAGCAGGGTAGCGCCCGACCAGTCTGTGCGCCCTCTTGCAGTGTGGGTGACTAGGGCCGTGGGCTGGGCCGGGCGGGCTCCCCAGCCTCCTCGCACTGTCGTCTGGTCAGCCTCAGGTGGCCTCTGGGCAGGACACAGGCATGCAGGGACGTGTCCCCCCGTTGTCTGGCTGCTGGCCTGGATGGGGCTTCCCCACCAGCCGCTGGCCTGCCTGGCCAGCCGGGTGCCTGCCTGGCCCATGGAGTCAGGGGGCAACGCACTTGGGGACGGGGAGGTCCACGCTGTGCCTCTGTTTGAGTTGTGCCCGGTGTCCTGTCCCCTGAGGCTGTCGGACTCTGCCTGCTTAGCACGCATGGTGGCGGCTGGCTCGGGCTTCTGCCCCATGGAGCACTGTCGGCATCCTCAGCTCACGGAATTGGGGGGCCTCTTCCACAAGCTTTCAGGGGCCCCAGGATGCACCCTGGAGGCATCTGGACTTGGGGGAGTGTGGCAAGAAGGAGCAGGTGAGACAGAAGCCGGGCGGGCCCTCGAGTGTGTCCATGAGGTGTTGCTGGATCCTTCCCAGCACCCAGCCCATGACCTAGGGGGCCCACGGCTGTCATTAGGCCGCCACCACCAGCTTGGTCTCCCCTCCGGTCTGACCTCAGGTCGTCCTCTCGTGGGTCAGTGGCCACCCCCATGTCAGGCAGGCTTTGGGCCAGGTGTGGGGTCTCCCTGGGGTTCCCCCCACCCCTCTCCCCTCCGTGTGCATGCTCACTCGCTCGCACCCTCTCTCTCTCTCTCTCTCTCCCTCCCCCTCACCACCTGCCCCCTCCCTGGCTTGAGGGGATGCCTGCATTCTCCCCCCCCACGCCCCGCCCCTGCTTGAGGGATGCATGCTTTCTCTCTCTCTCTCTTTCTCTCTCAAAATAAACAAACAAATAAGCCAGTCACACAGCAAACTGCAGTAGAAGTCAGTGTGGCCTTCATGGCTTCAGCATTTCTGGTCTGCCTAGCACATCACAGCAATTTCTTTTTAGTGTCTGGGGATTTCTGCTCTGTGTATATGAAGCTCCTAGCTTGTCTCACCCGTGTAGCCGAAGGAGTCTTTTGAATGTCTCTCTGTCCCAGCTACCGAGATGAATTAACTTTAATTTCATTACGTCTTCCCCCTGATGTAGAGCAAAATAACTCCCGCAGTTTCCAACAGCCTGTCCAGACGATGTGCAGATACAGCACATTTTTATTCATCTCTCACTTCCTCTGTCTTTACTCTCAGGGCCTTCACTCGGCCCAGAACGTTTACTCCTTTACCTACAACATTGGAGCATCTTCTCCCGGTGGGGGCTGGGGAGGTCTGGAGTCTGCCTGCCAGGGTCTGACTTGGTCTAGTAATGAACCACTTAATTTCTTTATGCTCCGTTTCCCTGTGTATGCAAATGGAGGGTAATGATACGAGCCCTGCTCTGGAAAGGTCTCCGTGTGCTGAGTAGTGAGCATTCAGACCTAGGGCTCTTTCCTGAAAACATTCCTGTTTGACCAGTTGTTTTCTCCCTGTATGATCCTGATTTTGGGTCATTTAACTTAAATAATTTTGTGCCATTCTTAGTGCCTCGACGTTCCCAGACTTGGCCCAGCTTTTATAGCAGTGCTGAAGGGTCACACTTGCATTCCATCTTGTCTTTTTTTGTTGAGTGTTTTATTTATCATTTGCTTTTTTTTATTAGAAGAATTTTTTAAACTGTTTATTTGTTTTGAGAGAGGGAGACAGATCGTGAGCAGAGGAAGGTCAGAGAGAGCCACAGAATCTGAAGCAGCTCCAGGCTCTGAGCTGTCAGCACAGAGCCCGACGCGGGGCTCGAGCTCAAGAGCTGCGAGATCGTGACCTGAGCTGAAGTCAGACACTTAACTGACTGAGCCCCCAGCCGCCCCTGCTTACTTTTCTATTTAAAACCCTTCCAAGCATGTGGTGCAAAGTGGGACGGTACGCTGGACACCCTTGCGCTCTCACCTGTGTTTGTGAACACACTGCGGGCGTCCTGCTGCCTCACGCGGACGCATGTCAGCGACAAGGACCGCTTCGTGCCCATCTCAGCACCAGCCGCATGCAGGGAAGCCCTCCAGCAGTGACACGATGGCCCTCGTGTGACGTCCCCAGGGTTTTCCCTCTGCCTGTGTTTTCCCCTCAGTCTGGATCGAACAGGGTGCTTGCACTGCACCCAGCTGTCCAGCCTCCCCTGGTCCCCGCACTCCCGCACGGCGCTCCTTGCGCCCAGCCCCGGCCTTAACGGCGCTGCTGTGTGGTGATCAGACTCAGGAGTCCCGTGCGGGTGTTGAGGGAAGGGGCTTACGTGGGGCCCGTCACCAGGTACCTGCTTCTTGCAGTGTGTTTCTCCAGGAGTTGTTTGGGGACACAGGGGAGGGGGTGCTCGTGATCACAAGCAGATCACCTTGGGAAGACTGGTAACGTGATTTGAGAAGTAGTTAGAAGGAAGAGGGCCTGTGGACGGCCTGCAGACGGCCCGTAGGAGGCTCCCATGACCTCCGAGAATAAACGGGGCCAGAGGAAACCGTGAGGACGCGTGTCTCGGTGGAATTGCTTCGGGAGCTCTCGGTCTGCTGTCCCACTTCCCGGTCGCTGCTGGCCGATGGAGCTCTCTGGTGGAAAGGGGCAGCCCTCCTTTGTCACTGGTTGAGTGCCCTGTGGCCACGCGTGGACACCACGTTCCCCTGCCAGCCCTTCTGCGTGCCTTCCACACTCCTTTATGACCCATCGGCTGAGCAAATGTACCTGCCCATTTTTATCCTGCTTCCTTCTGTGTTTAATTAACTGGCATTTTCCTGTGAAAATGAGCTTCCTCCTAAACATTTAGTTGTGATTCACAGTCCTTACTCTTTAACGCCCAAGTTGTCCCAGGTTTAACTAGCAGGAGTCCCATCAAGTCCCTTTCAGCTGTGTTCTTTTGATGTGTCTCATGAGCCTGGGGGCGGGGGGGGGGCTCCCCTGGGGACAACTGCGAGGGGTTTCAGGCTCATTTACACTTTATCATGTGTCAGCGTCTCCTTGGAGGAAACCTGGGTCCTTTAGAAGCAGGCAGTGTATGGAAGCCCAGATGTGGGCACAGCTAGTGATCACGGCTACGGCAGACCGAGAACTCTGCAGACACGTGTGAGGTAGCTCTCCGGGCAGGACCGAGACCTGGCTCCCAGGGGAACTTTGGGGTCCGTTTACGGTTTCTGAACGCTTGGCATGCAGCAACCCCATGGTAGGAGAGACACGGTGAGTGGTGGGCAAGCTTTGGGGGTTTAGGCACCCTCACTGGGGAAGGACAGGGACCTGAAGAAAGGACGGCTTCTGGCCTGGAGCTGGCTGAGCATGGGGGCCTTGTGAAGTGGACATGTCTTTCCCTGTATGATGCAGCTCCCTCACCCTGCCCCTGCACCCACCCCAGCTTTTCTTCATTTCTTTTTGTGTAGCTGTGCTCCCCCCCCCCCCCCCCACTTATCACTCTTGGATTTATAGCTGTATGTGGGTCTGGGTCTTCGTAATGATTTCAGATTTAAAACCTGATGTACAGTAAGTATCCATGCAGAAGAGAGTACAGCTCAATCTAGGCCTTTTGAAAGTTCAGATTTCCTTTGAAAAGCTAAGCTAATGGAAGTCTTTTAATAGCATTTTTGTAATAGGGGCGCCTGGGTGGCTCAGTTGGTTGAGCGTCTGACTCTTGATTTCGGCTCAGGTTATGATCTCACGGTACATGGGATCGAACCCCAAGTTGGGCTCTCTGCTGATGGTGCAGAGCCTACATGAGACTCCCACCCCTTCTATCTCTCCCCTCCCTGCTGACACTCTCTCTCAAAATAAATGTTAAAATAGCATTTTTGTGATGCACAGCAGCCAAACTTGTCTTGCCTGTTATCTACCAGGGTATCTACGTGGGTGTGAACAGCTTTGAGCCCTGACTCTTTAGGTTGGAAACAGAAGATAAATGTAGGTTTTAGATACTACGCTATGAAGAAAACAATTCTGTCACACCAAAGAGCTTCACTGTCTCCAGGGCACACCTGTGTCGTACTAGTCTCCTCATCAGATAACTGCTGTCTGGAGTCACGTCATTTTCTGTTGTGGAAAGTGTTTTTTGTCACATTTTCTGTTATGGAAGGGCACCCTCATTGCTTTATTTCTAAATTCCAGCATTTTCTAAAAATATTCTAGGTAATCTGGCTTTCTTGTATCTTGGGTTATTTGATAGTATAATCTCCTTACTGATTTTTTCCTTTTTGGCTTATTCTCTCAGTTACTAAGAAAGGTATGTTGAAGTAATGGATTGTGATAGTGAATGTGCCTTTTTCTGGTTGCAATTTTGTCAGTTTCTACTTTCCCTGTTTTGGTGCTCTAGTGCCCCCCAGGGACTCGACCTGGAAATTCAGGCAGGCGATGCTTGTCCTTTATTTCCTCTGGAGCTCTGTGGTGTCCTGTCCTTGTGATTTTGTCCCCGTTCTTTATTGCTTCTGTAGACACTTGTCTGCATTCTTCTTCTTCCTCTTCTTCTTCTTCTTCTTCTTCTTCTTCTTCTTCTTCCTTCTTCCTTCTTCTTCCTTCTTCTTCCTTCTTCTTCCTTCTTCTTCCTTCTTCTTCCTTCTTCTTCCTTCTTCTTCCTTCTTCTTCCTTCTTCTTCCTTCTTCTTCCTTCTTCTTCCTTCTTCCTTCTTTTCTTCTTTCTTCTTTTCTTCTTTCTTCTTTTCTTCTTTTCTTCTTTCTTCTTCTTTCTTCTTTTTTTAATTGCTTGTCTTCCTCCATGGAGCTTCAGCTCCAAAGCAGCCTTGTGTCTTTGTGGGGTCCATTTTGCATGCATGGGTGACTGCTGTCAGCTCAGAGGATTCTGCAGAATCTGAAGAGATTCTGGCTCATTCTTGCCCAGAGGGTCGGGGTCACCTTGAGTCCAGTGGGCCATGATGGGGACAGAAGGATTGTAGTGCAGATTAGGTTCCCTGGGCTATTGGTGGAGGACAGGTTCTTTAGAAGGTTGTGTGGGTAGGAGGAGCCAATGACCAGCGTTTTTGTACTGAACATGATTGATGAACATCAGAAATCAGCCCAGGAAGAAATAATTACTAATAAATGGTGGGACAGCTGGTTAATTACCTGGTAAAATAAAACACTGAAATATTCACCTCTCAACTTGAACCAGTGAAATTCATGTGGATTAAAGAAACCCACAAAAATAGGAAAAACCTGAATTATGTTGTTACCAAATTTCTAAGCAGGAAAGAACTTTAATTACATTTATTTTACAAACTTGGGATCGGACTATAGCATTTATCTCTGTTGTTTTTTTTTTTTTTCCACTTGGTCTGTAAGGAACATTTTTCTGTGTACCCATTTATAAAAAGTAATGTAAGTTCATATTGTTTCATTATATGTATTGTAACAGACCTTGATTATGCAAATAGTGTGACATATGTCTATAGTCATTTTTGTGATGAAAGTTCTTTCAAAGTATTAAAGTAATGGAAGAAGTCACAAATCCCTTAACATAGTTTTGAATCTCACCTATTGTAACATCAAAGACATATACACACTTAAATAAATCTTTAATGTTTATTTTTTATTTTATTTATTTATTTATTTATTTTGAGAGACAGAGCATGAGTGAGTGAGGGGCAAAGAGAGAGGGAGACACAGAATCTGAAGCAGGCTCAGATTCAGGGCTTGAACCTGCAAACTGCGAGATCATGACCTGAGCTGAAGTTAGGCACTTAACCAACTGAGCCACCATGTGCCCCAAATAAGTATGCACATTTAACAAACAAATCAAATTCTCTTGCAAGGTTAATAGTGAAAAATAGTCCACTCTCCTCCTTAGGACTAATTATTTTTAACACTTCCAACACTTTCTTCTAGTTGTAACTACTCTTTTTTAAAAGGCTTTATTTTTTTTTCAGAGCAGTTTTAGGTTCACAGAAGAATTGAGGTACTGATAGCCCCCACACACATATGCACAGCCTTCCTTCCTGTCACCATCTTCCACCAGAGCGGTACATTTGTTACAATCCATGAACCTACAGGGATACATCATAATCACCCAAAGTCTATAGATTAAATTAGGGTTCCTGCTTGGTGTTGTATATTCCATGGGTTTGGACAAATGTGTAACGACATCCATCCATCATTATAGTATCGTTCGGAATAGTTACAATGCCCTGAAAAGCCTCTCTGCTCTGCCTGTTCATCTCCCCTTCCTCCTGAGCCTCCAGCAAACGCTGTTCTTTTTACTGTCTCCATAGTTTTGCCTTTTCCAGAACGTCATATAATTGGATTAACTACTATTAAGAAAAAATTTTTTTAAACATTCATTTTTATAGGGGGTGGAGGGGAGGGGCAGAGACAGAGAGGGAGACACAGACTCTGAAGCAGCTCCAGGCTCCGAGCTGCCACATGGTTAACCGACTGAGCCACCCAGATGCCCAATTAACTTACTATTTTTGATTTATCATTTAGATATTTTCTGTGGATTTTCTATTATGGAAAATTTTCCTTCAATAATTTATCCTCAAAAAAATAATTTATTTCTTCTCATCTTCTGCATATAATTAACTTGGTGTTTTTATTACATCAAATATAAATGTTTACATAATTTGGGGTCTTATGTAAATATCACGCAGTGAAAAGCAAAGTGTATTCTATAATGGCATTTTCTTTCTTGTACAACTTTTTGTTTTTTCCTGGAGTTAATTACTGCCTTTCTTGTTTTTGAAAAAGTAGGCTCTGTGCCCTGTGTGGATCTCGAGCCTCTACTCTGAGATCAGGAGTTGTGCCTTCACTGACTGACCCAGCCAGGCGCCCCTGCTTTTATTTTTAAATCCTATGCTTTACTGTCTATACAGCCTTATTTGTTTTTCAAATTTCATTTTTCTGTCCCTGAAACTCATCTTTTTATGTATATTTTTCTATTGGGAAAAAGTGAAAACCTGTGTTTGCCATTTTCTGCTCCTTGGATCTCATTTTTTAACCATCTTTCCTTGCTGCTCAGATTTTCTTTTGGCACAGAAGAGTTCTTTTTTTCCTCATCTTTTCTTCCCCTGGAGCTCTCTGCTAGAATTTTCCATTTTCCTGCTTCAGTCTGTACTGCCGGCACTCTTCTGCATTAAGTAATCTTAGATTTCTTAAAGACGCGTTCCTGAGTTACGTGCATTGTTGTCTGTGGTTACACGCTGTGCTTTTGGTCAGTTTTCTTTTTTCTTTTTTCTTTTTTTAATTTTTTTTTTTTTTAATGTTTTATTTCTAGGGGAGAGAGAGAGAGAGAGACAGCGTGAGTAGGGCAGGGTCAGAGAGAGAGGGAGTCACAGACTGAAACAGGCTCCAGGCTCTGAGCTGGCAGTCAGCACAGAGCCCGACGCGGGGCTCGAACCCACGAACCGCGAGATCATGACCTAAGTGAAAGTCGGACGCTTAACTGACTAAGCCACCCAGGCACCCCGTCAGTTTTCTTTTTTTTGCTGGCATATATTTTTGGTATTCTAAGTAAGTGTATACGGGTTGTAAATTTGAGTCCTTGTGGTTCAGAGGATGCCACTTCTCTATCTTTACGCTTGATGCACGGTTTGGCTCAGTATAGAATTTTATGCTGAAAATCATTCTTTTCAGAATTTTGAAGACATGACCTCATTTCCTTCCAGCGTCCGGAATTGCTGATGCCCATTCTATGTTTTGTTCCGGCAGCACGGAGCCTGTCCTCCTCCAGCACCTTAAATGCCTCGAAGATGCGCCGTGGTGTGGGCACTGGGCGCGACACTTTGAATTGTTCTAGTCCTGAAACGTGGTCTCTTGTCAATTCTTTGACCACTTTCTCTGTTTCTGTCTCTAGAAGGACAGTTACCTGAGTATGGTCCTTCCTGGATTGATCATGTAGGTTTCTTACAGGAGTAGATGTTTTTCATCTTAATCTTTTCTTTTTTCTGGGAGATTTCTTAACTTCCCTTCCAAGCTTTCTTAATGATTTTCTTTTTTCATAATTGTATTTTGAAGTTTCCGGTAGCTCTTTTTATTTGTCTCTTTCCATAGCAAACTAGAGGTTTTGTTTGTCATGTGTCCTCTCTTCCTGGCATTGTGTGTGTGGCCCTCAGTGGTTGCTTATTTCTGTGTGTTTTGGTCTTGTTTATGCTGGAGGCTTTCCTGGTCCTGGGTTGGTCCTTGATGTTGCATTTGAGAGCGCACCACTCAGAGCTGCTGCAGTCCATATGTGGGGAGACTGTTAGCTTATTTTTAGAGGGTCTAGCTGGCCATTGGCCACTTGGTTGGGGGGACCTCAAAAGTCTCAATGGAGACTTTTCCCCTGGGATGTGTTGGTTCTGTAGGCAGTGTTCTTGGATTTCTTTTGGCCGGCGCCCCCCGTCCTCCTGTGGGGACTCCCCTTTCTCCCTCCACTTGTAACCAGCCTGTTTCCATTCTTCCTCTTCTTCAGCCACATACGGCACTTTGGGATCCTCTCTTGGATTTTGGGATCAAGTGTCTCTTTCCTCACCCATCTTCCTTCTTGCTGCACCATAGGATGCGGCTTTTTCTTTTTGCAAAGAAGAACAGCAGTGGACATCTGAGGGGTTACCCTGTGGCCTCATGGCTGCCTTCAGAGGTCATTGGTACCCTGATTCCCCCTCTGAGCATTGTGAGTGAGTAGCCGGTCCAAGGTTGCCCAGCTGGTAGGTGATGGGGTTGGGATTTGAACCCAGGGTGTCTGACACCAGTCTCTATCCCATTTGTTGCTGCCTGACACCCTCTCTGTTGAATGGCCCTGTTATGATGTCTTCTCTTGGTACTCTTTTTAAGTGGATCTTGATGGAGGAGATAAAGGAGAGCATTTATGTACTTTCTTTCTTAGTCGAAGTTGAATCTTCCCTAAGTCCCTCATAAGTGTGTTTCCTTTCTCTTTGACATGGAGTTTGGTGGGGATAAAAAGAGTAGGGCTTCTTTTTGAGGTTAACAGACTGAAACAGAACCAAATAACATGACTTCAAAGCAGCTTCCAACTTCATATCAGTAATTATTAATAGACTTGCCTAATTTGATCCCAAATTCTGACATTCAAGTTCTAACATTTTATTTTAAAAACTAGGTCAGAAAAAGAGTGCACGCCAGTATCACGTACAATTCTTTGGTGATGCCCCAGAAAGAGCTTGGATATTTGAGAAGAGCCTTGTAGCTTTTGAAGGAGAAGGACAGTTTGAAAAATTATGCCAGGAAAGTGCCAAGCAGGCACCCACGAAAGCTGAGAAAATTAAGGTGATAGATGTTCCTTAAGTATAATTTTAGACCAAAATGATTTTTACTTTTAATTATTTTTCTTATTTTTGAAATTATGGTTGCTTGATATATTATAATGGTTTATGTCTATCATTGTTTGATTTTGCCCAAGTATGTTGTGTTACGGAATACCGCAAGTGTCCTTAGAGACATAGTTTATTCATTTTACTCACTGGATGATAATCAGAGATAATTTCTTTTATAATTTTTATTTTTCTTTACATAAAAATATGTAAAGTGTTATCTATGACATATACTATGTAGTATATATGTTACATTAGTTAAATGGGATTGGAATTGGTTTAAAGAAACAGTTATTACATTGGGCTGAATTCTGTCTAGACCTTCACGTTAATTGGTTTTTGTAGCTTTTGATTTCTAAATTTGTCTGGACCTCTAAAAGTATTCTTCTTTAAAGTGGGTTAACTTTTTTGTTTGTATAATGAAATTTACGGTGTTTTATGGTTTTCTTCTCAGCTGTTGAAACCTATTTCAGGGAAGTTGAGGGCCCAGTGGGAAATGGGCATCGTTCAAGCTGAAGAAGCCGCAAGCATGTCAGTGGAGGAGCGGAAAGCCAAGTTCACTTTCCTCTACGTAGGGGACCAGCTTCACCTCAACCCTCACGTAGCTAAGGAGGCAGGCATTTCTGTGGAGCCTCCGCCTCCGGGACAGATGCTAGAACCCTCAGGAGTCCCTGAAGAAGCTGCCGCTGACCCCACGTCCATGCGAGAAGAGGGCATTCCCATCAAGAGAAGGCGGAGAGTGAAGCTGGCTAGCTCTGCCGAAACCCGAGCAAGTGACCCTGAGACAGTACAGAGTACTCCCCAAAAGATGGCAGAGGCCGACCCCAAGAGAGGAGTCGGGTCTCCTCCTGGGAGGAAGAAGGCCACGGCTTCTGCTCCACGAAGCAGAAAGGGAGACGCGGCGGCCCAGTTTCTGGTCTTCTGTCAGAAGCACAGGGATGAGGTCGGTACTGTGCCGGGTTCTCAGTTGTGTGTTTATTCTGGGGGTCCCTGAGTTTGGGGAACATCCCTTCAGCGCCATCCATCCGTTCTACAGCGCTCTCGGCGTGGTCTGTAGTGAGCGTTGCAGAGGCTTTAGCTGTAATGCGTGAGTATCATCAGGGAACAGCCACTTTCATCCTGCAGGGTGGAGATGCTTGCCCGGGCCTGTGGGTACTAAACGTCTCTCCCTTGTGGACAAGGAGATGCCAGGGAGGAATATATTGATGATGAAAGCGTTTGAACACTTTTCTTAATCCATCTTCATAGAATATGGCACTGGTTAGTACACGGTAAGGACTTGGTTGTAAAGAACTGAAGGGATTCGGCCCCTGGTTTTGGTGATGTTCGATATTGAAGTGAGTGGGTTGGGAGGGGCTTTTCTAAGGAACATAAAGGTGTAATGGGAGAAAATCTAGTATGTGATTCACTATGTCGCAGATTAAACGATCTTTCTACTCAGTAGATGGAGAAAAGGCATTTGATAAAATTCATTGCTCTTTGATACAAAGTTAGCAAGCCAGGATTAGAAGATAACTTCCTTAATCTGTTGAAGAGTATCTATCAGAAACTTTCAGCAAGCATCATACTTATTAATGAAACCTTAGAAGCATTCTCTTTAAAACTGTGAACAAGATAAAATGCCTGTCTTTACCACTTACGTTAAGTCTTGTAGTGAAAATACTAGCCAGGGTAGTAAGGTAAGGAAAACAAATAAAAAAGGAATAATTGTAAAGGAGGAAATAAAGGTGTCCTTGTTTGCAGAGGGTTGTGTAGAAAACTTCAGAGAATCTACAGGGCGCCTGGTGGCTCAGTCGGTTAAGCATCCGAGTTTGGCCCAGGTCATGATCTTGCGATTCATGAGTTTGAGCCCCGTGCTGTCAGCACAGACCCCATTTCAGGTGTCCCCCACCCCATCCCACCCCGGCTGCCAGTGAGGCTGAGTAGCATGCACACGTGCGCACTCTCTGTCTCTCAAGAACATAAAGAGAGAATCTACAGAAAATCTGCAGAATTGATAGCGTTCACTAGGGCTGGTATACAAGAACAACAGCAAAAAGGAAATTAATATTAGACAGACACCATTTGGGGTACCTGACTGGTTGGTGGAGCGTGCAGCTCTTGATCTTGGGGGTTGTGAGTTTAAGCCCCACAGTGGGTGTAGAGATTACTTAAAATCTCTACACTAAAAAAAGATACCACTTATGACAGCAATAAAAATATAAAGTATCAAGAAATAAATGTAACACATCCCATTGTTTATAGCAGCATTAGCAACAACAGCCAAACTATGGAAAGAGCCCAAATGTGCATAGACTGATGAGTGCATAAAGGAGATGTGTGGTACATGTGTACAATGGAGTACTACTCAGTCATCAGAAAGAAGGAAATCTTGTCATTTGTGGTGATGTGGATGGAGCTAGAGTGTATTATGCTAAGTGAAGTCAGTCAGTCAGGGAAAGACAGATGCTGTATGATTTCACTCATATGTGGAATTTAAGAAACAAAACAGATGAACACATGGGAAGAGAGAGGAAAGAGGAAGAAGAAGAAGAGAGGAAACAAACCACAGGAGACTTTTAAGGATAGGGAACACACTGAGGGTTGACAGAGGAAGGTGGGTGGGGGTGGGCTCGATGGGGGATGGGCACTAAGGAGGGCACTTGTTGGGATGAGCACTGGGTGTTGTATGTAAGGGATGAGTCACTGAATTCTCCTGAAACCAGTATTACACTATATGTTAACTAATGAGAGTTATAAATAAAAATTTGAAGAAAAAAGAGAAAATATAACAAAATCTGTATGACCTTGGAAAAAATAACTTGGTATTTTAGCAGACCTGACTAAATACACATTAATATATAGGAAGGTTTCATATTCTGAAGTTGAAGTTGTCAATTTACCTTATATTAAACTATAAAACTCCATGTAATCCTAATAGAACTCCCAGTAGGAATTTGTTTGCACTTTGTAAGTGGATGATGAGTAGTCACGTTGAAGAGAAACCCGCCTGGGGCCTCGCCCCACCATGTGGGAGGCTGTGTCGCTGGTGGCAGTGACTGCACCCGGAGAAGAAGCCCGAAGCAGACTCGTGGCACGTGGAAGCAGATGGGGAAGGTCCAGCTGGGCAGGCTGGATGGGCTCCGGGAGCACCCCAGGCCTTCCGGAACCCAGCCGCTGCGGGACAGCTTTGTGCTTTTCGAGAGGGGAGGGTTTCTTCGGGCAAACCAGTCAGGCCCGTGAGGAGCTGCGTTAAAACGTAGGAGCAAGATGAGAGGACACACTGGGGGCAGAGCTCAGACCGTTTTGAAGTTTATGAAAACGGCGATGTCCAGAAGAGCCCAGACGGCCAGTGTGTCCACAGAGAGCTGCCCCTCAGCCTTGCTGGCAGCCAGGGAACCACACGGGAGCATCCGCGGCCGCCGCGTGAGCCCCACAGCCCTGCGCCCTGCGCCTCAGGAAGGACGGGCAGTGAGAGCCCCCATCCGGGGCGGGAGACTGCCATTCTTTACACTTGGTTTCAAGAGAAATTTGGCAACATAGTGAAATTGAAGATGCATGTTTTTTTGTTTTGTTCTGTGTTTTCAAAGTTTTTATTTTAAAAATCTATTTTTTTTTTCCCATTTGAGTAGTTCTATACCCAGGGTGGGGCTTGAAGTCACAACCTTGAGATCAAGTCACACGCTCTTCCAGCTGAGCCAGGCTGGTGCCCTGAAGATGCGTGTTTTTTATGTCTTAGCATGCCACTCCCAGGTATTTACCCTGGAGAAAGTGGCCCTTGTGCCCAAGGAGAAGGCACAGGGCCCTCAACTGAAAGGTGGTTCCAGGAGTGACAGCTGCGGGGCGCTCCTGTGGCCTGACTCTGGGCGGCAGGAAGGCGGCCGGCTGCAGGCCCCGCGGGAGGCCGTCACTTGTAGGAAGTGTGAAAAGTGCGGTGCACGCCGTTTTACCTGCCCGTCTGCCCCTTCCACCTCCAAAGAGTAAACATGCAGCTGTGAATGTACACCCTCCGTCTCCGAGCTGAAAGGTCTGCCCGTGGAAGGTGCCGGCGCCTGGTGGGGGAGCTGCGGCCTCGGTTGGGTTGGAGGTGGTGCGGAGCACGGAGCAGCGGGAACGGTCCCTGCCGGGCCTGCTGCGGACCAGGGCCGTCAGTGCTGAGCTCGGAAAGGGCACTGCCGTGGGGCCCGGAGGCCCCTGCTGTGGCGGCCGGACAGCTGCATGCTCTGGGAATCGGGCAGGTGTCTTGACAGGAGCCCACTAGCCACGCTCCAGCTGTTTCTCCGTGGTCTGGCAACGCAGCCGAGCTCTGAGAGAAAGTGGGTGCCTGAGAATTCAAACTGCTTTCCAGAGACACCCGTTTTGCCTTTGGGGACCCGTTCTGCTCTCAGGATGGCCCTTTTGGTATTAAGGAAAGTGCTGAGAGCAAACACAAGCCTATCCCTCCAAACGCTGCTGACAAGCTGTGCCCCGAAGGGCTGACGTGTGCGGGGTGCTGGGCACTCGGGGAGCCGTGCCGCTGCTCTGGAGACCCCCGGCTCCGAGCACCTCTCCAGAGCACGCGACGCGTGGTTTGGCCTAGTAAATGCAGAAACGCAAACGGAAGGGTGCCCGGTGAGGATTCCATGCAGCATCGAGACAGATGCCCTGCCCTGCCCGCACCAGTCTCTGTTCGGGCCGGGGGGCGGGGGTGGGTGGGCATGGGCCCCTCCCTCCCAGCTGGGCCCAGCTGTTGGTTGGTTTTGGGTAATTCTGTTGTCAGAAAAGTGATGAAGCCTAGGATGTTCTGTAACTGTTTTGGTGACTTTGTTGTTATCATGAGTGTGTTTTTGCTAGTTGTGTAAAAAGTAATTGTACATTTGATCTTAGCCAAAAGGCCGAGAAGCAATTGTAATAAGTAACTGTAGACTTGGATTGAGGAGGCGGCTCTCTGAGTCACCCTGGAGGATAATCTGAGTCTCTCTAGGTTTTTTTTCTTTTTGAGGGGTGGTGGTGGCTCCAAGGATAGTTTTCGTTTGGTGGTTAGTTGATGAATCAGTGGCCAGCCCTTGAGAACCAGGGTTGAATGAAGCCACCCCTCTGCTTCCTGCCCCTTCTCCAGGGTCACTAGATAGAAGACTATGACTCTCAAAGACATTTGGCTGCCACCTCGTGACTTTTTTTAATTTTTGAAGTTCAAGTTCCTTCTTGCAAATGAAGGGAAATATTCTGCCTTGTGAAGTGGGTTGAGTTCTTCATGAACGTGTATTGCTTGGTTACCTTTGTCCACCAGGCTCAGCTCATAAGTGTCTGGGGCGGTGTTCCTGGGATAGAGTTACAGGCGCTGCGGTGGGGGTGACGAAAATTCACTGGAGGACAGAGTCCACAGAGGGATGGGTGGGTGGGGTGGGGGAACTTTGTTTGCAGGCAAGGAAGCTAGAGCAGCGGGGGGGAGCCCCATGGTGGTGGAAATCCCACAGTCCTCCAAAGGCTTCAGCGTCAGTAGCAGTGCCATTGATGACTGATGTGTATGATCTCTGTTTCCAAGTTTTAAAGAATCCTTTTCACCTTCCCCAATCCTGATTTTTGTTGATGTATTAGAATTGAACCGTGCTTTATGTCTTTCTCCTTTGTATGTACGTTTGTGGTAGTTACCTAGTACTGCGTAACACATTGCCTCAGAACTTAGTGGCTTAAAACAACACACATAGGGACATCTGGGTGGCTCAGTCGGATGAACATCTGACTCTTGATCTCAGGATGGTGAGTTTAGGCCCCACACTGGGCTCCGCACTAGGCGTGAAGCCTACTTAAAAACCACCACCACCACCACCGCGCACGGGGATTCTCCTACCGTGCCTGCAGGTCAGGAATTTGGGAGCAGCTTAGCTGAGTGATTCTGCCTCAGGGAGCCCATGAGGTCACAGTTACCATGTTGGCTGGGGCTGGGGGATGGTCTTCCAAGGTGCTATACCAGTACCGCCTGCAGGGGGCCTCAGCCCGCGGTCCTGTCCACCCAGGCAGGCTTCTCGTGGAGCCAGAGAGCCAGGGGAGGTCAGGGCCAGGTCTTCTGTAAGTCCAGACTCGAAAGTCATTGTGTCGCCTGTCTACACTGTGCACCGGGCTGCGCTGGTGGTGCTGCTCACAGGGAGGCAGGAGTCCTGGGGGCGGCTCATTGGGGCTGCTCGGAAGGCGGGTGCCGGAACCATTTCAGAAGTCTAAAGAGCAGCACAAAGCTCTGAAAGGGTGTGTGAGGAGGCAGGTGGGCTGAGGGCAGGGAGTGCGGTCCCTGAGGGGTGCACGGTATCTTTGTACCGTCATCGGTTGAGTCAGCACCGCATCGGAGCTTGTGAGTATTTGGTTTTCCAGATCTTTCTCTATGTCTAAGGTTTCTTAAAATTATGGAAGTAGCCAGCACTGAGTGTTTAACCATCTGTGAGACATGTTGCCAGTATGTCACTGTGAAAATTTTTTATTTATTTTCTAAGTTTATTTTGTGAGAGGGAGACTGTGCATGTGGGGGGGGGGGAGGCAGAAAGAGAGAGCATCCGAAGCAGGCTCTGAGTTGTCCGTACAGAGCTTGATGTGGGGCTCTAACTCATGTACTGTGAGATCCTGACCTGAACTGAAATCAGGAGTCGGATTCTCAACCGACTGAGCCCCCTGGGCGCCCCTGGGAAAACTGTTCAGTTCTCACAAAGGCCTTTTGAGGCCAGCACGATTGTCCCTGCCTCAGGGCTAGCTTCACGGAACTCGGACATGTAAAGTGACTGTCCTTTGCCAGCGGGAGGATGCAGGCAGGAAGGAGTGGGGACTTGGCCCTAAGTGTGCACACATGTGCCTTATGTGTGCATGTGTGTGAGCGCGTGTGCGCCTTTGTGCGTGCATGTGCACACGCGTGTCCGCGAGCATGCAGACTGGCAGCCGTTACGCTGCACGGTTGCATGGATGAGGTGTGGAGGCCTTGGCGCACAGCCACTGCTCTGTGAACCAGAGACCAGGGCAGAGGTGCCCTGGCGCCCTGGCTGGAGCACACGGGGGTGGCGAGGTGAAAAGTCACCGGCTTTCAAGGTGAGCACTGCAGGTGGGGTGGTGGTGCCCTGACATTTTATTTCCTGCCCCGGGCACAGGATGCTTCTGGAAGGCAGGCAAGCAGGCAGGTAAGATTGTAGCTGAAATCAAGAGGGTGCTCCTGAGTCAGCCTGGTGGAGGATAACGTTTCTGGGGGAGGGTGGCCTGCGGAGAGACAGAGCCATCGTGTTCCTGAGCAGAGTTGTCCGGGGAGGGGAATCAGGATGGGCTCCAGGTCCTGAGGGGCCCCGGAAGACGGTGCCATGGTGGGGACTCGACCCTACATGTGGGCCAGGCCATGGCCCCTCTGGGTACAGGAGGGAGACCTTTAAGGGTGGGAACGTCAGCAGAGAGGCAGGTAAGGACTGCGAGCCGGGAGACTGGCTGCTGAGACCATAGCCACCCAGGTGGGGTGGGTGCAGAGGTGTCCGGGAGAGGGGCTGGCCAGCCTGGCGGGGAGGGGGGTGCAGGGGGAAGGGGGCCCCAAGGAGGAGTGGGGAATCTTGTTTGATGAGGAAGCTGTGGACACTGTTAGGATTAATTCTGACTGAGGACATTGTACTCTTGGGTGGGTGATCAAGGAGGGCAGGGGGTTCGCAAATGCACGTGCTGATCTTGAGGAATCTTCAAGTGGAGAGTTCTAGAAGGCAAGCATCCTGTGAGTTCAAGCTCTGCACAGAAGCCTCTGCGGCTTGAAGGTCTGAGACCTTTGGTGCTTGAAGCGTTGGGGCTGGTGAGCTCATCCCTCAGGCCAGGCAGCAGGAGAGAACCCTGCCGCCCCAGAGGCAGGGGAGCCTCAGATGAGAGGGGAGAGCAGATGTGTGTGGGGACGGCGGCGCCAGTTCACAGGGGAACCAGGGCTGGATGGCTGTGCGCCCACGTATGGAGGCACGCGGGCTCTGGGATCCAAGGCTGGGGGAAGCTGGGGCCATGCCAGTGACCCTTGGGGACACAGAGAGGAGTGGGGAGCACAGGAGGCTATAGGAATCGGACTGTGGCGACCGTGGTGTGAGTGGGGGTTGCATTTTGGGACAGAGGTTGCCTGTATTGGTCAGGCAGGCGGGAGAGCCACCTCCCCCTGCCCGGCCGCGCCACCGAGGACAACACCACACCTTCGCTCACCTGCATCCACAGGGCCGACCTGCGTGCGGTCTGGCTCCGGGGCGTGCTGGCCAGTGCTCGGAATCGGGCAGCACACCGTCTCTGAAGGAGCCTCAGGGGCAGTTGAGGCGGTTGTCAGGGCTGTCACGGGTCCTCAGCTCTGCTGTAGCCGGAAAGCGGCCCTCGGAGGCTCGAAAGGGATGCCTGGGGCCGATGTCCAATAAGACTAGATACAAACGCTGATACCCGAGCTTCCTGTAATTTTTATGAGCTACGAAGTTTCTTCTGACTGTCCCCCAACCATTTAAAAGTGTAAAATCAATTCCTAGTTCCTGGACCCCACAGAGGACAGCAGGTGGGGCTCGCTTGGCCTGCAGGCCGTAATCTGCCGCCTCTGCTGGTGGTGGCTCTCAAGCTTGGGAGCACAATGGAGCCCCAGAGTCCTCCCCGCAGCGACACCAGGCCCGGAGGGCGACCCGGCCTTGGCGGGCCTGAGCGCTAGAGGGTTTACAAGTCCTGAGGTGGTTAGCGTGCAGCCAAGGCCGCGGGCCCGGGAATCGGACTTCAGGGTGCATGGGAGTCACGCAGAGACCTCGGGGAAGGCTGGGGCGGGGCCTGGGTTTCTGGCGTGCTTCCGGGGTGCGGCTGCACCTGGCCCATGATGGGGCATGGCACTGCTGGCTCGTCCCCCGTGTCCTGTGTCCCGGGCGTGTGCCCGAGGCCTGGATATGTGCTGTCACCATGTTGATGGCACTTTTCCCACTGCTGACTTGTCAGGACACCTAGAAAATCGTAACTTACTCATAATTCAGTCATTTTGGGAAAATATATATTTTCCTCTTGCCATTTAGTATTTCCTGAGTTGTCATAAGATTCATCACCCTGTTTTTATTAGTGAGCATCCGGGGGCGATGGCATCAGATCCTCACTAGTTTTCTTTGATGCTCCTGTGGGGCTCGGTTCCATGACACGGGGGTAAATGTGCTGCGTGCTGAGTTCTCTGTGGCTGAGCCTGGACTCGGGGCGGACGGAACCCCAGGGGCTGCAGGTGCGTGGCCTTCTCACCCCGCCCTTGCTGTGCCCACAGGTGGTGGTGGAGCACCCTGACGCCTCGGCCGAGGAGATCGAAGAGCTGCTCGCGTCGCAGTGGAACATGCTGAACGAGAAGCAGAAGGCGCGCTATCACACCAAGTTCGCCCTGGTGGCCTCTCCCCAGGCTGAAGAAGACTCTGGTAAACCCAAAGCCGTGCGGGCGTGCCTGCTGAGGTGTGCGGCGTGTGAGTGTGGCTGGCCAAGCCCCGGTCTGGGGCCCGTGGGCAGTGGAGACTGTCATCTGTGCGTGCTGGGACACACATGTTGTGGAAAACTGACATTTCTGACGTAAAAAATAAGTGGGACGTGTTTGGCTCTCAGTTTAAAATACAGAACAGTCCTGTACTTGAAGGTTCATCACTGAAGAGCTTTGGAGAGGCCCAGTGTAAAGTGTGTGGAGTCCCCCCCGCAGGGGATCAGGAGCCAGAAGTAACTGCACTTTCCTTGTGTGCACCAACTGTGTCTAGATCAGCACTGGTGCATCTGACCAGTTGCACACGCACTAGAAGACCTTTCTGTTGTGTTCACAGAAGATCTTGATTTTAGGGCTTTCTAGGTCTCCAGTGTGACTCTCTGATACATTAATGTTGACGTTGTCCAGTTGGCTCAGGGCTTGTTGCAAATACTGTAATGTAGATAAGTGAGGATATTTTGGATTTGTGCATTTTCTTTAAAAGGCAGAAGATGGCCTGACTCTGTTTTTCAGAAGCCAGATTTAACTACCCTTGGAGTGAGTGTGAATGTGGTCGTGGGTCACATGCGGTCATTTGGGACGGCTGCCCAGGGCTTAGCAGACGGGGGTGGGGCTGGTCCCTGTGTGTGTGTCCAGTGTGTGCTTGTCCTGGGGTCCTCCGGCCTCCCCACCAGGGGCCCCGTGCTGGTAACCAAGATGGCGGGCTGTGTTTGTGGGGTGAGCTGTGCTGTGGCCTCGGTGTGACGGAGTCAGACAGATGCGCACGTTGCTTACCTCAGTACGAAACGCGCTGCCTCGTTTCGGGTACAGGGGACTTTCTTCCAGAAGGACTGCGACTCCCCCTCACCTGTGTGAAGGTGAGGTGCCAGGTGGCGGTTGCTGCTGGCAGGAGCCTGTGGCTCAGTGGGCGCGTGCTGAGGAGGTTGGGCAGACCAGATGCAGGAGGCTATGGCAGGACGGGCTGGCCGCGCCCTGTGCCAGGTGCGCGTGGGCGGCCCCTCGGCAGACGCCACCGCCCCGCACGCCACCTCTGTGCTGTGGCCGGGTGGGGGCCGGCTCACGCTGCCCTGGGAGGTGCTTGGGTCTGCCCTGGCCAGGTGCCCTCCTCGGGAGGCGCTGCTGGGCGCCACGCTCCTGGCCCGAGTGCTCTGTACCACTTGGTAGTGAGGTTCGAGGACAGCGCTGCCCTCCCACAAGATGTTTTTCCCAAACAGTCCAGAAGTAAGCGCTGCACCTCTGTAACAGAGTCCTGCAAATGGAAATCGTGGCGTGTTCAAGTTAGTCACCTCTCTAGAATTTGCTCTGCAGATTCTTCCTGCACAGTAAGATTACCCCACGTCTTATTTTCTTAGGTCGGTGCTGTGTGGACGCGTTAAGACTTGGATTAGTTGATTTTCCTGGAAACCTGTAATCGGCACAAACCACACGTAGAAAACCCTTAGTGTGTAGATGCTGACTGGAGTGCCCCTTCCCAACATGCTTCCTTAAGGAAACGTAGCAAAAGTAGTGAGTGGTGTCCTCCTTAAAGTTCCACTTAAATTCCATGGTCTTTGAATGTTGGTAAACTCCTGGGTTAAACTGACATTCAGTGTTCTCGTTCATTAGAATGTAATTACGAGAAATACCCATCTAAGTATCTGTAGATTAGATGAGGGTTCTCCAACGTTTGATGTTACGCTTGCAGAACGCAGAGAGATTCGGTCTGTGGTACTTCGGCCCTGAAGGACGGCCCAAGGGAAGCCCCCCGGGCTGGGTTTGCACACAGATGCCCAGACGGGGTGAACAGCGCTTGGAGGGTGGCTTGAGGAGTGTTTTTCATGTCTGCCCCCCCCACCCCACCCCCCCGTTCCAAGGTAACGTAAATGGGAAAAAAAGAAACCAGGCAAAGAGGACACAGGACCCTCCTGAAGATGTTGACATTGAAGACGCTCCCCGGAAGAGACTCAGGACCGACAAGCATGGTCTCCGGAAGGTAATTGTGCCCGGGTTTGCCCAGGCTGGAGGACTGTGTCCCATGTGACTCTTCCGCGGATGTTGGTGGGCGGCAGGAGGCCTGCCCCTGGGCCGGTGCTTAGCGGGCACCGGGTTACCTGTAGTCAGTGGGTGCTTCCCGCCTGAAAGCCCTTGGAGAAGGTCACTGGAGAGAGCAAGTTCCTATCTGCCCATGATTTGAACCCAAACTTGGGATGCATGGCTGTCAAAGAACAGCATCCAGGGGGACGGGGCTTAGTCGGTTAAGTGTCTGACTCTGGCTCGTGATCTCAGGATCGTGAGTTCAAGCCCCACGTTGGGCTCTGCTGGGCATGAATCCTCTACCTGGGGAAAAAAAGAGAAACTGATATCCAAACACTTTGAATAGTTGATTTTTAGGTTTAAAGAAATCGTATACTGAAAATTGTTCTTGTCAACAGGGCCGTTATTCAGTGTGTAAGTGATGGGTTGACATGAAAACATCAAAGTCCATTAGAGATCTCTTCTACTCCAATAAAATTTTTCAAAATCCATTAAAGGCATTGAAAATATATTTTATGAACTCATGTTATTGGTAGTTCGTGTTGCTGTTTAGAGGAAGTGCTAAGTAGGCTGTGCAGGCCTGTTTGATGCAACAAAGTGACAGCATAAATATGAAGGCCCAGGTCGACAGAAGGGCAGCCCCAGGGCTTTCTAGTTCTAGCATCTTCCAACGTGTATCAAGGGTCTACTGCCTGGCCAGGGTCCACACGTCTAGAGAGACAGTGGATTCTCCTCTCTGGCGTGTGGGACTCACGCTCGTAGAGAGTGTGAGCCTTTTCCTGTGTGCTCTGTGGTTCAGTGCCGTTTGCGGAAACCGTCTCGCACATCCACTTAGCTTCTCTGTGAACTGGGAGTTTAAACAGACTTCGCATCTGTTTGTGTAAAGCTATTTAGCAATAGCTCTCAGGGTAGTTGTGTACTTAGGTTTTGAGTAAAGCTTCGTACCATCTTCTAATCTAAATTAAGAGGCTCTTTCCTTTATTGTTGTATTTTATTTTCAAGAATGGAAATGAATTCCACATATTGTTTAAGTGTAAATATGTGGCCACCACATCATCTGTATTCTCTTTTTCAAACGTTAAAAAAAATTGTTTCTGTATGTATTTTGAGAGAGAGGGAGAGACACCACGTGCACATGGGGGAGGGACAGAGAGAGAGAGAGTCCCAAGCACGCTCCGTGCTGACAGGGCTCAATCTCACAAACTGCACGATTATGACCGGAGTTGAAACCGAGAGTCGGACACTCAAATGACCGAGCCGTGTGGGTGTACCCTGTGTCTTTAAAGCTGCTTTTGCAGCTCAGGGGAGCAGACGGGCCCTGCCCGAGTTTTTCTGGTCAACAGAGCATCTTCCAGGGCACCTGTCAGGTGTCCAGCGCCAAGATAGGTAAAATTCATCTTGAGTCACCGGCGTCTGCACGTGGTGAGTGTCCCCTCTGGCCACGTGTTGTTAAAGCTGGCAATCACAGGGACCTTGGTTGCTTTGAAATATTTGCATTTCATATTTGCCTTAAAAAAATGTGTGGCCCTGAACATTTGAGATCTCGAAATTTGCATTAAGTAGCTGGGTAGGAATGTTTGATTCACTGATAGCTCAGGAAATAGCAAATAATAAAGAGAGTAGTGGTGTCTCCTTGGGTTTAGTTCTCACGACCTGAGTAAAAAGCCGCGTCCTAGAGAGTTCCTGACACGCACGGGGTGCTTTGGGTGCCAAGTGCCGATCCACACGCTGTGCCGGGTGCCTTCTGTGTGGTCCTGTGACCCGTTTCCCTGGCCCCGGGCAGGCAGGGGATGGGTTTGCGGGCAGGACCCCGGCCTTGGCCTTGGAACTGGGAGGGGGTGGGTGGCCGTGTGCAGCTCTGCCCCTGGGCCGTCGGGAGACGTTATCTTCACCTACTTCTGATCCCGAGCGTTGGACAGAACGATCCCAATACCGTGTTTTTGGGTGATTTCTCTCAGTGGTGACACGGGCATTGCCGAGGATCTTGGGGAAGTTCGCCTGGAGCTGGTCCCCAAGTTGAAACCCTCAGATTCGGGACTTAGCGCGATGATGTCAGCACTGACCTGGGCCCCTCAGGTCGGCAGGACAGCCGGGCGGGGCACTGACTCCACTTTGAGTTCAGAGGCGGGTTTGAGAAGCACATCGAATGTCGCCCACGCCGAGTCTTGGCAGCAGGACTAGGGCGGGGGGTTGAGGCCCCCCGTCTCCCACCCAGCAGATGGCAGAGCGGGGAGGGGGAGGGGGGTCCCTGCTGCTGGCGCGTGCGGAGCACGTCTCCAGGGAGGACCTCTCTGCCCTCCGTCTGGCAGCCTCTCCGTTTATGTCAGGGCCTTCCTTTTGTTCTCCCGGTCTGTTTATTTAATGGCAGAGAGAGACGACGAGTGACAAGATGGCCCGGACAGGCTCTTGCAAGGCCCTGGAGGCTGCCTCCCCGCTGAAGAGCCAGGCAGGTAATGTGGTTATTCCCGCTTCTTCCTTGTCCGCCCTTCCAGGCTGCAGGGGAGCGGGCGCCGGGCTGGGCAGGGCCGCAGGGGAGCGGGCGCCGGGCTGGGCAGGGCCGCAGGGAGCCCAGGACTCTGGCGGCTCAGAGCTTAGAGGCTGAGGTGGAAGGGAGGCACTTGCACAACTGAAAAATAAGCTGTGGTCTAGTGATCCAGCTAAATTTTACTGAAGTTGTTTTTCTTCTGATTTTTGCTGGGCTTTATTTTCAGTTTAAAATGATACTTAAAAAAGTTACTTAAACCAGGAATATCCAAGTTTCCAACTTGATGGTGCCAGTTGTTGCTATAAATTCTATCCCTTTTTAGTAGCTGATCCTTCACTTATTACATTAGCAAAAAGTAAAAGTAGTGACTGGTTATTTTCATTTCGCATGTTGAAGAAAATAGCTTCAAGTGTTTGTGAAGAGTAACTGTCAAAACAATGAAGGGGGAATCAGGCTGCCTTTACCTTCTCATTATCTTTTTGAAGTATCTGTCTGATAGTTTATTACAGGGAGTTTACCATCCCCAACTCTTAATTAGAAAAGGAAATGACATTCAGGGGAGGTATGAGGGGTAGAAATGGATTCGTTTCCCTTATTTTGCTGAGGTGCTGTGCTGGTTTTTAAAAAAATCAGTTAAATAGACTATTAAAAGAAAGACCTTTATGAGCAGTTTGAACATTGAGTGGATATTTGATGACACAAAGGGATTGAGTGTTACCTTTAAGAGTGACGTGGTGATATTATGGTTATATCCACAGTAAGACTTTGCTTCAGAGATATGAACTGAACTTTTTGCAGGTGAAATGGGGTGTGGAATGTGCTCCAGAAGAACGTGGCAGGGGGTTGTGAAACTAGGGGCGGATGGAGCCTTGGGGGCCCCAGGTTGATGGACTCGCGGGCCAGGCAGGGGGACACTGGGGCTCACGGTACAGCTTGCCTTTGTTTACAGTGAGTTTTTTTTTTTTCCACAGTAAAATATTAAGCCTTTAATATCACCAAGCAGCCCAGAAAATTTATCTTTAGAACATCATTTTTTAGAGGGTGATTTTAAAGTAGTACAGAGATTGAGGGCTTAAGACTTCGAATTTTACTTTATAAACCAAAATTGTTTTACAGCAACGAAACATCTGTCTGATGCATGCAAACCACTGAAGAAGCGAAATCGGGCGTCTGCAGCGGCGTCGTCCACTCCTTTTAGCAAAAGTTCATCTCCTTCTGCATCCTTAACTGAGAATGAGGTAAAATAATAGTAATAGTGTTAACTGTGGCGTTCACGTGAAGGCCATTTAGTCACCCAGGTTGAAGTGTGAGTAAGTCACGCTTAACAAGCGTAACACTGATGTTCTCCACGAATGTAGGTGAGTTTTGGATCCTCTAAACGATGTATAAGTCATGACATGGAAAACGTACCGTTAGTCTAGTTGAGCAGCACAGATCCACACGTGCGCACGGCATGTGTATGAATGTGCGTGTAGGTACTTCGGTTTGGATGTAGTTTAATTGTTCTTGAAACTTGTCTGTAAGACGTTGTGTTCTATTAGCCCTCACGTTGCGATCTTGCACGTCACCGCAAGCCTGCTGCGGCCCTAGCACGGCACGCTGCGTCACTCGAGCTGACCCGGGCCATTGTGCCCTCACCTCAGGCGGGAAGAAGGGTGGCTTACCTGCTGTGGTGGACTTCAGCGGCTTTTGGACCTAGGCTCACGGAGCACTGTCCTGCGCTCCCTGGTTTTGGTCCTTTACGTTCTGGCGTGTTCTTAGGTACTTGAGTGTTGATGTGAGTCAGAACTACCATGGTAATACGACTCCTCTATTTTCTGGATTTGCAGAACACACAGAAGCAGAGTGGCAGCTCTTTGAGGCTGTTCCCACCCTTGTATCATGACATCTGGACTTCGTCATCAGATCTAAAGTCTTTGCCACTCTAAAACCAAAACAAACAGCCTCAGAATGCAAGCGTAGCACTTTTGGCCCAGAGGGCGTTCTGGATTCCCGATTTTAGTGACTACCCAAGGAGCTTCTATTCAAGTTTTAATTCCTTGTTTTGTTTCCTGGGAGCCTCTCTTTCTCACTGGAGACAGGAGACCTGCTTTTAGAGCATTTATGAGGACATGTTCACTTCGGGCGTTTTTGGACGAGCTAGTAGCCCCTCACCCTGTTGGGTGAGAAGGTGGCCCCCGTGACCTGGCCCCTGCCACGGTCACGGTCTCTCAGCCTCGGCTGCTTCCTCCCTGTAGATGAGGGGCTTCCCCTGCGAGGTGCCTTCGGGGGCCCGGGCAGCGGGCAGGCTGATGGGGTGCAGGTGCAGAGAGCTGCTGGGGGAGGGCTCTTCTCTGGGGACTCAACACCGTAGTGGTGGGGGCTTCTCACGTGTGTGGGACTGGAGCTTTCTTACCATCTGATGTGCGCAGGGGACTAGACCTCTCTTCTGTTTGAGCACATTCACGAAAATGCAGTAGGTACCCACTAAACCTCCAGGGGCTCGCTGAAACACGGAAAAGACACATTCTATACAGATATTTTTCCCTTCTTTTTTCTTATCTGAATTATGATTAGCATCCTAAAAATTTTTTAAAACTGAGGGTTCCCATTCTAAAGAAAATACTAAAATAAGTTTCAGGTCCATAGATCGTTTCACTTAAAGTCAGCTTTTTTTGTGTAAAGATTTTTAATGAGTTTTTTCTCTCATCTCATTCTGATCCACTATTCGGTTGCATTTTTACTTACACCATTGTCAGATCCAATCGAAGGAGAGGCACTGAGGCTGCTGGAATCTTTTTTGTCATTCCTGGTCGGAAGCTGTACAAGTCAGAGGCCTGGGTTCAAGGCCTCCTGGGCCGGGGTGGGGAGGGGCATGGAGGGTGGTCAGGGCTGCATGCCCTGGGCCTCAGTGTAACCAGGGTGAGTGTGGCCTTCCCAGTTTAGACATTTGTTCTGGACTAAGTCTCGGGGAGACTTGAAGCATTTTATAATCAGTAGACTTCAGTGATTCTCAGTTCTTTAAAATTTTAGAAGTATAGTTTATTGAATATGTTTCTATTCTACATTAAATACAGGAAAATCCTATACCTTCCTGCATTTTGAAGGTGATGCATAGATCCCATAGTGTGTGCTCAGTTCCTTATACGGCAACGTTAAATTCCCAGGCCGCTTCTGTGTGGCTTGTAGAAATCTCCCATTAGAGTTAATTTTTACAGGATTACATTGTTCATTAAAACCACTTCAGGTGAACGAAAAGCCTTGTCTGTCATGTGTTGGCGCCCCGGAACCGCAGTGCACGTTGACAGGGCACGCGCGCCGACCGCCTTCCGGCGCAGGAGGGGAAGCGTGCTGTGTCCCTGGCCCGGTTGTGCCCACGGGGCCCCTTCCTCGGGTCACGTGCCTGCTGCCCAATGCACGTTTCTGCTTCTGGCTTTTCTCGCCCTTGACTGAAGTAAGGGTTTTCCACAGTTGGTATTTCAAGATCTCTTAGGTCACTCGTGGTTTAAATTTTTTTCAAAAAGGGTAAACGTCAGAAATAAAATTTATGTTGGAATGACTGCTACCCAGCGCTTCATTGCCCCGAGATTACGCGCCTGCATGACAAAGGCCCGTGAGGGCGTTAATGTGACTGAAGTGTTTTGTAACTGCGTTTCTTATTCCCTTAGTAGAGCCAATTCTTATTTTTTTTGCCTTCACTGGTAACAGCTTTTATGGGAGCCCACACCAGCCAAGTTGGATGTGAACTCAGCTGCCCTGTACTGCGCTTAAAACGCTGTAATAGTCCGGGATGCCTGCTGCAGGCGGTGCACACACTCAGTGACACTCGTGCCCCAGTCATTTTATGGAAGATGTGTGATAATCTGTTTTTACTGGTATCAATAATACACACAGTGAAGAAACCAGATACCAAATTTTAAGACCAAGGTAAGACACCCAGTGAAGGCCATTTACCTGATCACGCTCCCACACACAGTAGAGACACAGCCCTTCTGCAGCGGTCTGTGTAGGTTTCAGGCTGAGGGGACGCCCGCCACACGGGGCTGCCCTGGGCCTGCGACAAGGACGCCGCGCCGAAGGGGCCGGCCTTGCTAGAAGCCACGCTTGTCCTCTGGCTCGTGACTTATGAGTCTGTCCTGAACAGTGCCGGCGTCCGCACCGTCAGAAACGGAGCAAGCCGCACACCGTAGGAGGAGTCCTCGCCCGCTCTTCCCGGTGCCCGCGGAGTGCGCTCGGCCCTGTAGGCACGAACCTGATTTCCAGCACTGGAGGCAGGAGGGGTTCCGAGTCTGTCTTTTTTTACTAAACAGTTTTACTATATGACACTAGATACAGTGAATTTGTAGGAAAAATCTCATTTCTGGTATCATGAGCCATTTCACTCTCCTCTTTGGACTCGGTGGCCGGGACCTTGGGGACCTCGATCAGACCTCGATCAGGTTGTTTACAACCACAGCTTCATCAGTGGCTGTCGTAGGGCATCAGCCGTCACATTAAATATCTGAGTGTCGGGTGATGCCCGCTGTCACACCCCAGGGCGTCCGCATGCCTGCCTGGAGGGCGCAGGCCACACTCAGCTCATGGAGGCAGGACTGCCGTTCACGTTACCGTGTCAGGAGCCCTCGGTCATTCCCGGCGCTCTTCTGAGGTGTTCTGCGGGTAACGGAGCTCTCTGCCTAGTACTTGTATTCTAAACCGTTAAGCAATGTCACGCATGTAAAACACATGGGGTGCCTGGCGCCTTGCAAGGACTCAGTGGTTCGCTATTGTGACAATAATGGTTATAACAATAAAAATAATGAAATCACCATCATTCCATTGTTATCCCAAAGTATACATTTTGCTCTGGCATGAGGAGCTCTCCTGACTGCACCATGCACGTGGCGGCTGGTGGCGGTCACCGGGTCTGAGGGGCTCAGCGGGGTGTGGATTGGCAGCGAGCAGGGCTGGCGGGAGGCCCGGGCACAAGGAAGGGCAGGGTAGCGGGGACCGGTCATTGCATTGAAAAGCCTGAAGAAGGGTCGTGTGGAAGTGGCCCGCCCGGTTCAGGAGACGATCGCGAGTAAGGTCAAGCCCATTTGAAACCACAGCACGATGACTTTTGAGTGGGTGGGTGGCAGCTAGCAGCGTGCGCCAGGGCCACCAGAAGTCCGCCAGAGAGTAGGGGCCTGCCTTGCCGTGGGGGGCTGTCAGGATGCTGGAGCAAGGGCACAGGAGGGCGTGGGGTGTGGTGGGGATGGGGTCACGTGGTGTCCTTCCACTGGGGGGTCATTGCCCTCTGTCCGCCCCCCCCCCACCCCAATCCCAGGGTATCAGGAAGGTGCTGGGCAGAGGCAGGCATGCTCAGCTCCTGCAGACGATGGACCGTCCCACATGGGGCAGAGCTGTCCTGCTCTAGATGCCGCAGTGGCCTTGCTGGGGAGGCCTCCCCCCCCCCCCCGCCCCGCCCCATGGCTTCCTGAAGGTGAGTGGGAAGGGCTCCTGTTCTGAAAAGAGCTCAGGGGGCGAGTAAGCTTGTCTGCCAAGAGTATAAGATTCATCATGCTACTAATTTCACATAAATTCCTTGTTTCATAAAGCGATCAGAACAACACTGACACGTTCTAGTCTTCTGCGCTGCTGGTTGTGGAGGTGGCCTTTGCTTGTACATAGAGCTTCGTTGACGGTCCTGTTTCCTTGCTTTCGTCCATCTTCATAGCCCACGTTTGTGCGTGGCAAGGGGAGGTAGCTAGGAGAAGGGGCTCTGGGTAAAACGCAAGGCATTCGCAAGAGGTGAAAACTTGTCTGAATATGTAAAGGTTTAGATTGTAGCTGTTCTGAAATGGAAAGTTTCCCGTTATGATTGAGTTCCCATTAAGTGTGTGCATCTGCCGGCGTAGACGCATCTGTAGGGGCTTCCGTCTCCCCTGTGGGCCTCTCTTCAGAGTTCATACGAGACTTAAACGCTTGCCTCTGGTAGTGATGGGTTTGGGTGCCTCTTGTGTCCGATACATCTCTCTCCCAACTGAAAATAACCCGTTTTTTAGGAGGAAGCTCCTAAAGCCAACAAGAAATCCAGGCCAGCTCTCATGGCAAGGATGCCTCAGTGTCGTGATCAGAGCTTGCACAGTGCGTGGGGGCGCCTATCTGTCCCGCCCTTGCAGGAAGGCTTAGCCGGCTTCGTAAGGGGTCGCTGGGGGGTTGCCCCGCTTCGCATGTGTCTGAGGCTGAGTTTTTCACTGAAAGGTCATGCACAAGCACAGAAGGGGTTAAGACGAAGTGTTCAGGGAGTGGGTGAGCTAGGGGAGTGGCCGTTGCAGGAGGTTCTGTAATTGGGGTGTTCCCGGCCACACGCACTGTGTGAGACCTGAAGTCATGACGCGATCGGGACTCCGTGGTCTCTAGGCCCTGAGCTGCTCGCCTGTGGTGTGGAACCGGAAGTATGTGAGGAGGGCCATTGTTTGCGCAGGGGCCGTGATGTGAATACCCAGCGGTGGTCTGTCTTGGCAGCGTCCCCAAAAAATAAAACTGAGATTGTAAGTTAGCATATAGTTCCAAAAAAGCAAACAAAAAAACCACACACCTGTGTGCAGGCCTACAATTAAAAGGATAAAGAAGTGCCCTGAAGAGCGGTCTCGGCCACTCCCGACCTGTGTGGTGTGGGGCCTGCTCCGGGGACAGTGGGCTGTGACCTCACTTGCTGTTTCATGATAGTACAAGGGTTCTTAAGTCAAGTCCTCCGTTCATTCCATCCAGTGCAGCAGGAAGGGGCGGCTCAGTGACCTAGAGGGCCGCGCGTGGCCCAGCTCCCGTCGCGAGGGGCAGACACCAGCACTTGGGCAGGTTTGCTGGATTCCTTTCTCGCTTGATTTCTGACCTAATGCTTCTCGACCGTGTTTAGCCCCCTTAAGTCTTTAAGTCCTTTTTAAGGTGGTTCTGGCCAGTAGATTTCCGTGCGGAACCTGGTGAGGGCTCTTTCTACTTCGTGCGAGGCTGTAGCGTTCCACGCTTTTACGGCCAGTGCTTTCAACTTTTAAGAATCTTTAAACAGAGAAAGTAATTGCTGAGGCCTGCTGTTCATCTTCTGGAATAGGGATTTAAAGGATAGTCTTTAGCTGAAAGAATGAAGTCTGATTAGAAAAGGGTTCTCCACATGCTCTCCGGTCTGTTACTGGCTGCTTATTGGCTCTTACAGATTTGTCTTCCTCCCTACGCCCCCCCTTTTTTTTTTAGAAGTATACCGGCTCCTGTATATTTTAGGATTTTTGGTTAGTGACATTGATTTTGATCCCTTTTAAGTTCTATTTTGCTGTTTTACCTCGACTATTAGAAGTTACCACTGACTTGGGACTCCTGGGTGGCTTAGTCGGTTGAGCGTCCGACTTTGGCTCAGGTCATGATCTCATGGTTCGTGGGTTTGAGCCCTGCGTCGGGCTCTGTGCTGACAGCTCAGAGTCTGGAGCCTGTTTCAGATTCTGTGTCTCTCCTCTCTCTGACCCTTCCCTGCTCACTTTCCTTCTCTCTCAGAAATAAATAAAACACAAAAAAATTTTTTTACAAAAAGAAGTTACCACTGACTTACTGGCTGTGGGTGGAAAGCCAGCTGTCCTTAGCAAGTAGAAAACGGCATGCACTGCGTTCACCCTGGTCCTTGTACTGTCTGGGAGATGGCGCACTCCCTCCCATACTCCATTCCAGGGCCTGTCACTAGCAAGGGAGGCCTCCCTCAGGCTCCCTTCAAGAACTGATTAGGCCTCATCTTGTTAGAGACCTTGGTGACTAGATGGCTACACATTAGATCCACTTTGTAACCTTTCTGGCCTGCGTGGAGCTGTTGAGTTTTGGCATATAATTCTTCGGTGTACATTTTAAACCATGCTAACCATTCAGGCACACTGTATCTTTAAGAAATGCCAGCCTATGCAAGGGTGCGGGGGTGGGTGGCCTGCCCAGGGGGGAGGGTTTGCTCAGCTGCAGGTGGGAGCTTTGCTTCTGCTGCGTGGCCCTGCCTTGCTGATGCCGTGGCCTGCGCAGGCCAGCCCCTCCCCCAGGGCCTCTCTGCGGGGTGGCCGCTGCTGAGAACGCGGTTGATAGGACATTTTAGAGACTCCCCTCACTCGTGATCAGGGCCGGCCTTGAATCCGGAGTGGCAGCCACGTGGCCTGTGCTGTGGCCCTGCCAGCTTCTTGGCTCTCACTTAACCTTCTGGGGCGCTTGGACGGCACAGAAGCCCCCAGGTCAGGAGGTGGGTGCGTGTGAGCTCGAGACCTGTGTGTTCTCAGTGACCCAGACCCGGCCCGAGGACAAAGGGGCAGCCAGGACGTTCTAGTCGATGCCATCTAGGAGGGTCGCTATAATAAAAGTTACTCTGAACTGTAGTATTTTAGGTGATGAATGACTGATTTAAAAATTATTTTAAGTCCACTCTTAATATTTCACTGTGATGTTAACCTGGAGGACCTAAGATTGGTCTTTTGATTTTGAGCTCGTTAAATCTGCTGAGCACAGGACATTTATCATTTGTAAATCCAAAATGCTGTGTGAAAGTACTTACAGTTCTTTCTTCCTTTACAAAAGCGTAACTTAAACATGGAAATAATGTTGGTTTATAGAAATATTTATTGTTCAAGGTCTGTAATTGTATTTCAAAAATGATGTGGTATTCGACTTGTGAAGGGATTTGTTTTGTCAAGAAATTTAAAAATCAGTCTGTACACCGCCGTCTGAGGCGCAGGGGCCTTTCCAGTCACAGCAGAGAGGACGGTTTCCTGAAGTTGGTTCACATATGTTCACTAGGTTACTTTGTGTTCGTGAACATCATCTTGACAGTCCCTGCCCTAAAGTAGCACACGTGTAAGGCAAACGGGCAATGTTATACCATCACATACTGAGTGGAGGGTAGAGAAAGTATTTTCAGACTCCAGGAAACTCGGAAAAGTCAGGAACTAAGCTGCTTGGAAATCGTGCCACGAGAGTGGCTTTGGCGGAGCGGGAAAGCACCGGGAAAGTTGTTGCCAGTCTGTGTCCGTTCAGTTACTGCATTTTTCTTTTTCCAAATGCATCCTATTGGATATGGAATAGACCGTAGATGTCGTAGACTGAGATTTGGGACTGTGTCGGGACCACTCAGGTGAATGTGTCGCTTGCACAAACGGCATCTCCGAGTAAGTCCCGTCACCTGGTGCCCGTGGAGGCGGAGCCCTGCACCCGGAGTAGAGGCTGGCACGGTGCCCACGTGCTTTGCTCTTCCTGCGGGCGGTTTGCCGAGCAGAGAGCCGGTGGATCCCTCCCTCCGACTGTGCTAGTGGCTGTCGGGTCGCTGGGAAGGGGCTCGGGGGGCCGAAGGGCGCAGTCGCCCCCACATCTGTGTCACGGACTGTAACATTGTAAGGCCTGTATTCTGTATGTGTATCTCAGACCCCGATCAGGAAACAAGCCTCATGTGTGTCTTAACATTTATATTTCCATTCAAAATATGTATTCAGTGTTTATTTCCTCAAAACAGACTTTGTTAATTTAGGAAATATCTCCAAGTGGAAACGTGCTAACTTTTTCTGTAAATCTTAAATAAAAGGTGCTGTTCCTTCCTTTGACCCAGGACTGGTCTGTGTTTTCTGTCTTTCTCTCCATGCATTTTTTTTTTGTTTTTGTTTTTTTGTTTTGTTTTGTTTTTTTAAAGCTTTCAGTTTGTTCCGACCACATTGAGGGAAGAGCGTGGGTGGTGGGCAGGGTGCCAGCTCGCTTTCCCTGAGCCCGTGTCGAAGGCCGTTTCTCTGGGCCTCGGATCCTCGCCAGACCGGTCAGCCTCGGGCTGCTGTCTGGCTGGGGCCAGGAGGTGTGGCTGGTGTTCCCGATACCCCGGGCTCCCCAGTGCCCCTGGCGTCTCGAGCCCCACCCATCTGTGACTCCGGATCCGATGGACGTGTTCAAATTGGGTTTGAACGCAGAGTTTTTTTTTCAGGTTGCCTTCTTTCTGGATGTTGATACGGGAGTGGATGAGCTAAGCTGACAGGGAGCGGCCCCATCTGGCCAGCCTGGGGGGAGAGCTGTGGAGACCCCGTAACTTAGTGTACATTCATGCCACTATTTCTGTCTTTCTGGGAAACGTGAGGAGTTCAAGTGCCAAGGCTGCTTTCTCCTGAGACCGCGTTACTGTGGGAGGCGTCCAGTTTAGGGGAGCGAGGCTGGGGTTCTGGGCCCACGCCCCTGGCCCCCCGCCGTGCACACACCAGCCAGGGGCAGCACATCCCTCCCAAGACTGGCCCCTGCCCCCCGCTCTGAGTGTTTCTCTGCTCCCTGTAATTGCAGCGAGCTCACTCTGGAAGAAGTTCGTTGATAAGACCACAGAATGGGGTGAATTGACTGGTGGGGATTCTGTTTTGTTTTGTTTAAATGTGGCCCGATTTTAATTTCTAGGTTTGTGTTCATTGGCAAACAGCAGGCCTATAACATAATTACTTGTGATTATCCAGGAAATGTAGTTTATACTTTTGCTATGTTGAAAATTCAGTTTTCAACATTCCATTTACCTAACCTCAAATAAACACTGAGTGTGTTTTTAGCTTTTTTAAAATTTGAATTTGGTATATAAGAAAGTTTTCTTACTAAAGATTTACTGATTTCTAGTTAGAGATTTATTGCTGCTCAGATGAGGGGGAAACGTTGCATCCAGTGACGAGGGGGAGGCTTTAGCCCGGCCTTCGTGACCCCTGTTCCTGAAGGGGGATGAGCTACAGCCTGGCCGGGGGAGGGGACCTTGTTTGCTCCAGGAAGCCGCCTTTTTCTCCTAGACTTACCTGTGCGGGGAAATGGGCACAGGCGGAGGGTGAGAACGGCCGGCCGGTTAGTTGTGGGCGTGGTGCCCTGGCGTGGGGCCCACTGCGTGTGCTGGCGGCTTCCAGAAGAGTGTCCGGGCCCCGGCACGGCGGGAGAGGGCCCCGGGCCACCGTGCGGAGGCTCCCTCCTGACCCTTGCTCTGGCTTTTCTGGAAACGCACTGGGTGCTGATCTGTTTCTCTTACTGTGAAAAGCTGGGCCGTGAGAGACTGGGCCAGAGAGGTCAAGATTCCCAGTCCCAACGCCCGTCCTGGGTCACCTGCTGGGACAGATGGGGTTTCCACCCGAGTCCCTTCCTCTGTCAGGATGTCAGGAACACGAAGACGCGAGCCTCAGTGCCCCTTCCGCACGCGTGGCCCGAAATGCCGCGGACGGGGCCGGGGCCGCCCTGAGCCTCCACGCAGTCTGGCTGCGGCCGCGCCGCCGCGAGAGACCGTTGGCGCCGAGCCTTCGTGACGAGGAGCTGGCGCTCGGGGCCGGGAGCCGAGCCGGCCTGTGTGTGCGGTGACCCGCCGCCATCCCCACTGGTGAACTGTGGTCCGCCTCCTTCGCCCCCAGGTGTCGGACGGCCCGGGAGACGAGCCCGCGGAGTCCCCGTACGAGAGCGCCGACGAAGCCCAGACCGAGGTGTCCGTGTCCTCCAAGAAGTCCGAGCGGGGCGTGGCCGCCAAAAAGGAGTACGTGTGTCAGGTGAGGGGACGGCCGCCTCTTGCTTCTGGTCTTTGACCCGGGTCCCAGGCCCCCTTCCACCCGCGGTCACACGGGCTTCTGTCGTGAGGGAGCCGGGCTGCCGGCGGGGCCGGACCCAGCGCCGGACCCAGCGCCCCTGCACGACACGGCCGTGTGACGCGCACGCTTCCCGGACGCGTGAGGTCGGGTGGGGACGGGCGAGGCCGGCACCACGCGGCCCCTCCTGCAGGGGAGCCGCGAGCCGGGGCGGGGCCTGGCCGCCCCCGAGGCGAGGCCGTGTGGGCCACGTCAGGCGGAGGCCGGCTCGCGGTGTGCGCTGGCGCCCTGGGCTTCGGCCCGGCCTCACCGCTGTCCGGGCCTTTCCGCCCGCAGCTGTGCGAGAAGCCGGGCAGCCTCCTGCTGTGCCAGGGCCCCTGCTGTGGAGCCTTCCACCTCGCCTGCCTCGGCCTGTCCCGGAGACCGGAGGGGAGGTTCACCTGCAGCGAGTGCACCTCAGGCAAGTTCCGCGGGCGCCTGCCGGCCTTACCGCCGTCGGAGGCCTGAGACCCTCCCTGAGGAACCCCCTCCCCCGCCGCTGCTCCCCTGCCTCTGTGCTTCCCGGCCACGGGAGCTGGCGGCCCCGGCCCTGATGGGTTTGTGCCCCCATTGGTGCCCCCACGGTTTGCTCTCCTTGGTGTGATGCGCTCCCCTCGGGACCTTCCGTCGGGTGGCCGTACCGGGAGGTAGATCGGTGTATGGTAACCGGCAGAGTGACGGAACGGGCTGGCCCGAGTGCCGCGCTGGGAGGCGGCTGGCGTGGGTGCCCCGGTGCCCGAGGGCCCCGCATCTCTAGTACAGGTGAGCTGGCCGCTCATGGGACACAGACGTTCATGGGAACGTGGGCTTCTGTAGAGACACAGCATGGCCCCGAGCAAGGACACGGACAGGCTCTGAGCCTGTCCCTGAGTGGCCATGGCTTCCTTCTGCCGCACCGGGACCCCCCAGCGCGGTCTGGGGGCCACTGGGGCCATGGGCCCCACGTGCAGCCCCTCCCGTCCGTGGGCAGGCCTCAGGGCCTCCTGGCTCTCTGGGAGCACGTCCTAGGTTAGGAAGACGCCTGGAGTCTTCCGGAGAGTTCTTCCAGTCCCAAGCCAAGGCCGTCCGATGCGCCACCACCTCACTTCTGCCTGTGCTTTGAAGTGAAGGTTCACTGTCCTTGGTTAATGGCTCAGAAGGGAGAGTAAAAGCCTTTCCTCGGAGGAATGCCTCCTTTCCAGCTTCCCGCTAACTCGAGGGCCGTCCCCACCTAAGCCTCCTCCTGCTCAGACTTTCTTGTCCTCCGGGGAAGCCGGAGCCCATCTCCTAGCGAGGCAGTAGCCCTGAAGTGTGCCCGGACTGGCCCCCAAGGCCAGAGAGAGCCAGAGGCCAGAGTGGCACAGGCCGCCTCGGACAGGGCTGCCAGAGTCGTGGCTCAGGAACAGCAATTTAATTCCTGTTCTCTGCACCCTTTTCTTTAACCGTTTGTTAGGGATTCACTCGTGTTTTGTGTGTAAGGAGAGCCAGATGGACGTCAGGCGCTGTGTTGTGTCGCAGTGTGGGAAGTTTTACCACGAAGCGTGCGTGAGGAAGTACCCGCTGACCGTGTTCGAGAGCCGAGGCTTCCGCTGCCCCCTGCACAGCTGCCTGAGCTGCCACGCGTCCAACCCTTCCAACCCCAGGCCGTCTAAAGGTAGGGCGCCCTCACGGCTTTGCCGCGTGGCCGCTGAAAGGTCTGTCCCCAAAGACCTGCAGTGTTTGTTTGGAGTAACACTTGCCTTTCTGTTACTGACTTGACATGGGCTAGTAGGGTTTTTCTCGAAGTCGAGAAGAGGATCCGCCCTGCATTCCCTTCTTTCTGCCCTAAATATCATCCTGGAGCCTTCCCGTCATGATGGGGAGCCTTTGAACCGTTCTGATCTTTGTTCCGGATTTTTAAAAAGTCTTTTTTAATGTGTATTTTTGAGAGAGAGACAGAGCGTGAGCAGGTGAAGGGCAGAGAGAGGGAGACACAGAGTCCAAAGCAGGCCCCAGGCTCTGAGCTGTCAGCACAGAGCCCGACGCGGGGCTCGACCCGTGAACTGCAAGATCATGACCTGAGCCGAAGTTGGACGCTTAACCGACTGAGCCACCCAGGCGCCCCAAGAAAAATATTTTAAAATCAAGTTGTATCTGCCTCACTTCATGCTAGGCGTGTGGAATTGAGGATGACCGGTTTTCTGTACTTTTTGACACCAGTGGTTCTCAACCATGGGCGATGTTGCACGTCGGGAACACTTGGCCATGTCCGGGGTGACCTTGGGGGCACGAACTGGCACCCAGTGGGTAGAAGCCGAAGTTGCTGCTAAGTCCACTACAAGCCCCGCAGGCTGCTGGTGCCTGGGTTTACAAGCCCTGCTTGGCTTTACTTAAGAATATGGCGGGTCGCCTGGGTGGCTCAGTTGGTTAGGCCACCGACTTTGGCTCAGGTCAGGATCTCACAGTTCATGGCTATGAGCCCCGCCTGGAGCCTGCTTTGGATTCTGTGTCTGCCTTTTTCTGCCCCTCCCTGGCTCACGCTCTCTCTTTCTCTCTCAAAAATAAACTTTTATTTAAAAAAATAAAAAAAAGAATAAGGCATTTTACGAGCTTGACTATGTTTTCATGACATCTCTTAAATACTCTTTCCATCCTAGTTATTGTCTTCATCAAACACTCCAAGCTTTTTTCGGCCTGACTTTTCTAAGCACGTGGGGCTTGGTTACTTCTCGCCACCCTGTTCGCTGCTGGGCCTTCAGCCGTGTCTCTGTCCCCAGGGAAGATGATGCGGTGCGTCCGCTGCCCCGTCGCCTACCATGGAGGGGATGCCTGTCTGGCGGCCGGCTGCTCGGTGATCGCCTCCAACAGCATCATCTGCAGCGGCCACTTCACCGCGCGCAAGGGGAAGAGGCATCACGCCCACGTGAACGTGAGCTGGTGCTTCGTGTGCTCCAAAGGTGAGGGCCGTGCTGCGGGAGGCGTTTGGCGGCGTCAGGCGTCGGGTCGGTCTGACGGTCCGGGCCGGCTGCTGTTCTGGGCTCCTTGGCGTACAGCTCGCGCAGGTAACCCCTGGAGCCCCGTGTCCACCCGGCTTTGGGTGTGGGCGCTCCCGACAGCTCCCGAGCGCTCACGTGACATTTCTGAATGAGCCGTGCCCGGCGGGGGAGGGCGGGGTGGCCGCGTGCGGGGCCTGGGCCTCCCTGAGCCGCTCCCCCTCCCTTGCAGGGGGAAGCCTGCTGTGCTGCGAGTCCTGCCCGGCGGCCTTCCACCCCGACTGCCTGAGCATCGAGATGCCGGACGGCAGCTGGTTCTGCAACGAGTGCCGTGCGGGGAAGCGGCTGCACTTCCAGGACGTCGTCTGGGTTAAACTGGGGAACTACAGGTGTGAGGACTGGAGCCCCTGCCCGCCCGCCTCCCTGTT
Source organism: Hyaena hyaena (assembly GCF_003009895.1). Taxonomy (NCBI): domain Eukaryota; kingdom Metazoa; phylum Chordata; class Mammalia; order Carnivora; family Hyaenidae; genus Hyaena; species Hyaena hyaena. Next base: position 182,531 of record NW_024080695.1, read on the forward strand.
CACATGTGTTCTTTTCACTTTGCAGGACTGAAAGCACTGAATGACTGTCACTCTTGTCTGAAGAGTCTGTGAACCCTGTTTTTAATATTTATAATAGATGGTGGCCGGCAGAAGTTTGCCATCCCAAAAATGTTCCCCCAAATATTCAGAAAATGAAGCACGAGATTGGAGAATTCCCTGTGTTTTTCTTTGGGTCTAAAGATTATTACTGGACGCATCAGGCGCGAGTGTTCCCGTACATGGAGGGGGACCGGGGCAGCCGCTACCAGGGGGTCAGAGGAATCGGAAGAGTCTTCAAAAACGGTACGGACATTCCCGGGTGGAGGGAAACCGCACTCTGGGCACTTCTGCTAATACTGATTTCTGTCGTTTGAAAGTTTGGTTTCTGTAGAAAACACTGGGTGAGGCTCTCTGCCTGTACTTTAACTAGAAAAACGTGGGTTTGCAGACTGTGGAGCCACAGGATAAAAAGTACTGCTACATAACGTTTACAGCGTTGGTTTGTGATTAATTTCACTCATGTACATCGGAAGCTGTTTTGTTTTTACTTTAAAAAGTTTTTTAAGTTTATTGATTTTGAAAGAGAGAGTGAGTGGGGGAAGGGCAGGGAGGGAGGCAACCCCAGGCAGGCTCTGCAACGTCCGCGCAGAGCCCATGACCTGAGCCGAGAGCAAGAGTCGGAAGCTTCACTAACTGAGCCCCCCAGGCGCCCCGCGGTGGAGGTGACCTTTTAAGAAATTATTTCAGTCCTGGGTTACAGAAACGTCTTCTGTCTTGCCTGCTATGTAAGATGGAAATGTGGAGAAAACTCTGCTGCCTCTAGGTCAGGGGCCCCAGGAAGGGCCAGGTGGGCAGGTAGACAGGTGCCGCCCGGAATCCACAGCCAGGGAGACAGACGCGATGGGAAGGCCATGGCCTGACTGGGTGCGGTGGCATTTCCTCGGGGCCGAGACTGAGTGGGACGGAACGGGGACTTGGCGTGCGCTCGGCTCGTCCTCGTCCAGGGAGGGCAAGCCCGCCGCGGACAGGGGACGTCTGTCTCCTGCGGGGCCTCACGCGCACTGGGTAGCGGAGGGCTGACGGGAAAGATTTTCGCAACTCGTAAGGGAACGGCAGAGATGTTGAAACTAGACTTAGTCGTGTTCAGGGCTGGAGTCCGCGGGGGGTGGGGAGGCCGGGGTTCCACCTCCGCCCTCACTTGGGCCTGATGCTCCCCCCTAGAGCGCGTGTCCTCCCGAGAGGACGTTAGGTCCCCGTGGACGGTGGGGCCGTATCCCACCCGCCCCGGGCCTTCCTGGCGGCGGGTGGCCCACAACAGCACCGCGGGGGCCCCTCAGCCGGGCGCTCTCCGAGCATCTTGGGTGGAAGAGCCTCGCGGCAGGTAAGGCAGGTGTGCGGTGCGCGCACCCCGGGCGCTCCCGGAGCCTGGGAACCGCGCTCAGCGTGAGACGGGGTTCGCGCCGACCACCGGGATGCAGAGCCTGTAGGTGGATCTGCTAAAACCCCCTGCTCACGCTCACGTTCCGTGGACTTTTCAGCACTGCAGGAAGCTGAAGCTCGTTTTCGCGAAATCAAACTTCAACGGGAAGCCAGAGAAACGCAGGAGAGTGAGCGCAAGCCTCCCCCGTACAAGCACATCAAGGTGACGGGCGCTGGAGGGGCAGGTCGGGGCCGCCGTGGGGACCGTGGGTGGTTCTCGGGCATCGCACGCCTGGCCCTCCGGCTGCGGGGGGAGGAGGGCCGCCACAAGCAGGCGTCTGCAGCCCCGTGTGGACGGTCGCCCGAGGGTCACAGGAGGCAGGCAGGTGCAGCCGTGGTCAAGCGCGTCCCTTCCGGGAGGGTGGCGGGTGCGGGGCTGCGGGGCTCCGCCTGGTAGCCGGCCGGGCTCCGGGGCAGCAAGGGCAGGGCAGGCCTCCCGGACCGTGCCGTCACCGAGCGCCGGGGCCGCGCGTGGATGAGAGGCGGCCAGCCCGGGCCGGTGCTCGGCTGGAACGCGGCTCCGTCAGCCGGAGCCCTGGAGACAGAGCGGTGCTCCCGCCTCAGAGGGCGTGGGAACCGTGCGGGCGGCTGTGCTGCTTCTGGTGAGGCCAGGCGTCCCCGCAGGGATCCTGGGCGCCCCCCAGTCCCAGAGAGGTCCAGAGAGGGGAGCGGTCCGGGTGCTGCTCACGGCCACGGCGCTTGGTGAGCCGGCGTCACCGGGTCCTGCCCCCCAGGGCGTGGCACCTCAGCACAGCACGTCTGTGCACGTGAGGGAGGCCTTCTCTGGGCGATTTTCTCAGGGGTGAGTTCACGGAAACGGAGCTACTGGGTCAAAGAGTTTGGGACCCGAGGGTTCCTGAGGCGGGTGTTCAGGTCACGCCTCCGTGTTGCGCTGTCCCGGCCCGGCGGTGAGGGGGGGCTGGCTTCTACCACGTTTCCCCTTGCGTCACTGGTCTCTGCCTCAGCTTCTCTTTGCCCCTCTCCATGGCGTCGCTGTTGGGTTGCTCTCGTTCTGTCCCCATGAACCACAAGTCTGCGACGGCAGAGCCTGCGCTGCCGCCCTGGTTGCCCGCCCGTGGGTCCCCAGCTGCAGGGACCCTGCGCCGTGCTCAGCGCGCGCTCGTGCGCCTCCCTTCTGGCAGCCTGGCTGGACGAGCGAGAGCGAGGAGCAGGAAGGGATGGGCGCGGTGCGGGCCACAGTGCACCCGCCTCCGGAGCTCCCAGGTCCCAGGCTGGCCTGCGGGGTATGGGCCGTGGCCCCCACCACCCCCTGTGATGCGTGGGGAATGGCGGGAGACCGGGCGCTTGCTCTCTGACGCGCCCTCATGTCCCCGGCAGGTGAACAAGCCGTACGGGAAAGTCCAGATCTACACGGCGGACATCTCTGAGATCCCCAAGTGCAACTGTAAGCCCACAGACGAGAACCCCTGTGGCTTCGACTCCGAGTGCCTGAACCGGATGCTGATGTTCGAGTGCCACCCGCAGGTGTGCCCCGCAGGCGAGCACTGCCAGAACCAGCACTTCACCAAGCGCCAGTACCCCGAGACCAAGGTCGTCAAGACAGCTGGCAAAGGGTGGGGCCTGGTGGCCAAGCGGGACATCAGGAAGGTGTGTGCCGAGCCCCTTTCTTGCTTTTAAGAGATCGAGGCTCAGCTGGTGGCTCAGACTCAGATTTGTGTAGTACGCTTTTGCAGTCCCATAAGAGTGGGGTTTTTTAAAGTCCGAGTTAGTACACCGGTGTCGTAAAACGTTCCATGAAGGTCTAGCAAAGTAACTTGTGCAGGCCCCTGACGCCGCGCCTCCACTTGGCATTTTGGTGGTTGCTCTATGACACGGAAGACCGTGAAGGAGCCCTGCCCGGGCCGAGCGGCCGTTCCACCTGGCACAGCGCGGGACCAGGTCGTCATCGAGGCCACACACAGGTCGCCCGTGTCCCAGGCTGAGCGGCCAGGTGTGCTCGCGAAGGAGAGAAGCAACCGGAACTGCTCGCGAGGCCAGGCCATGGCGGGGGGTGGGGGCAGCCTCAGACCCCAGGTCTAGTCCAGGGGCCAATCCTGGGCAAGGGCGGCTGCTCTGAAACGCGCACAGTCCCTGTTGTCTGGTCCCACTGCCTGCCTGGGCAGTCAGTCCCTCCGGACTCTTGCCGTGTGGACTCTGCCAGGAAGGCGAACCGCGGCTGCCAGCTGCGTGGACGTGAGGGGTGCGCTGCCAGGGTGCCCAGAGGCGGTTCCCGCAGGAAGCAAGAGTTAGGGTATTGCTTTGGGAAGGACACTGGGGTGAACTGTTCCTTGATAGCCTGTGTATGGAGTCGCTTGGAGAGACCTGAACTCGCAGGGACCTGGGAAGACTCGCCCCGGACGGCACTGTGACGTGTGCACGCGGTCCAGGCTCCTGTACCCAGAGCCCGTTGTTTCTCACGGTCGTGCTCTTCTGCCTTCCAGGGAGAGTTCGTGAACGAGTACGTCGGTGAGCTGATTGATGAGGAGGAGTGCATGGCCAGGATCAAGCACGCTCATGAGAACGACATCACGCACTTCTACATGCTCACCATAGACAAGGTAGTGCTGCCCGCTCTTCCCAGGGCTCACCTGGGCCTGGCACCTTCTACACACTCACCACAGACAGGGCGTCCTGAGGGCCACAGTGTCTCCTGGCAGCCACGGGGAGGCCTGTCTGCATGTGTCCTGCTGGCGCGTGCAGAAAGCACCAAACAGTTGGACTAAGGGTCAGTAAAAAGCGGAGAAAAGCGCAGATTAGGAGAGTTACACGTTTTTGGCTGGAGCACATGTCAGCTAGAGGGACTGACGTCCTCGGCGGGAGGGGGGCAGCATGGCTCGGGCGCCAGTGGGGATGAACGGAGGAAGGCGCATGTGGGATGCTCGCGGGTTGGCTCATGCCCGCTGGTGACGGCCCTTCCCGGGATCTGCGCGGCACGCTGGTCCGGCCCCAGGAGCAGCCTGCTTGATGCCCGAGTGCCGTGTGCGGGAAAGGCGGACGCCACACGTGTGTCCACTGCTTGCCCTTAAGCCCACATCTAGCGGGAACACGTGGCCACTTTGGAGGATGGTTGGAAACGAGATAGAAAATGATCACACACCTAACAATTTTAATAACTCAGTGATGAGGTCTGTGGAGCAGCCATGGTAGAGATTAGGATGGTCCCAGGGACCTTGTAGGGTCGTCCCCAGGGAGGCCTGGGGCCCCACGAGGAGATGAGGGACATGCCACAGTCCGTGTGCGCTTCCTGCCAAGACCCTAACCCTTAGGGCTGGGAGCCGGGACGGTGCGTCCTGCAGGCTGTGCGGAAGCCCCCCACGGACATGGTGCTGTTCCTGGGGTTCCGTGTCCCGGCGCTGACGGTGTCTGTACAGGGAGCTCCTCGTGGGCAGCGTGTGATGTGTCGGGGGTTCGAGTGTCCAAGGAACTCAATTGCAGAGGCTGAGGGGGAGGAGCGCGTGTGCAAACATGTACGCATGTGGAAGCGTGCGCGTCTGTGTGACAGGTGACACGGAGAAAGCATTGTGTGAAAATGTCAGTAGTCCGTGCGTCTGAGTGAAGGCGTGCTGGCATCCGTTGTAGTAATCTGTTTTTCTTCCCGTAAGTTAAAAAAATTTTAAGGTAAAGGAATTGGTTAGAAAGGTGGAGGGCTCGCCCTGCAGAGGGGCAGGGCTTCCCCTGGGCCTGTTGGGGTGGGGGGGCTTCTGGAGGGTGCAGGGCTGGCAGACCCCACGGCTGGCCAACAGGGACCCCGTGGTACAGAAGTAGCAGAAAACAAGAATGCCCAGCTGCTGACGAGGGAGAACTGAGTGTCCACAACAGCTGTGTAGGGTGGCGGGTGAGGGGCAGGGAGCCCGCTTCGCGGAAGCAGGGGTCCCCATGTGCAGCTTCCTGGGGGCCAACCCCCACGTGGGGACCGCTGCCACGGCCTGCTCGGGGGCCCGGCGGGTAGCGGGAGCTGAGGCGCCTGCGTAGGCCCCTCAGAGGGCTGTGGTCCTAGGGCAGGGGCCCAAAAACCTGGCCCAGGGGGAACGGATTTATGTTTCCCTCTGCCCTCCCCCTCCCTTTTTGGCGGTAGTGGTGAGGGAAGTTATTTTATCTGAAGTTTACCATTTAAAATGTGTCTTACCATGTTTTGGAGTCTAAATGTGAACTACCTGTATGTTGTAAGAAATACCAAGTTGACCATTTAACACGCAAATTGGTCCCTGAAATTATTGAACCCTAATAATTCATGTAGGGTCCCTGGCTGAAGAAAAAGTTAAAGCCAATGACACACGAGAGACACTTAAATAACTCATACCTCACATCCTCGCTGTTGCTATAAAAACAGCAGAAGTCCCACTTAAACGTTTACAGAGCACCGTCGAACAAGGTCTCCGTGAGCAACCTTCACAAAGTCTTCGCTTCTGGTGAGAATCAGAAGTAGTAAGACTGAAGCCTGACAACAAGCATTGACGGTGTTAGAAACGGCTGAAGCCATTAAAGGAGATGTGGCGATCACGCCTCAAACCAAGAGCTAACACACAGTTGAGATGAGCCCGGAAGGCAGCCGAGAAGACGCTGGGCAACCACAGGGCAAATGGCTGGAGCGGAAGCCGGGATCAGAGAGGCTGTTGGCTGCGGCACAGGAAAAGGAAAAGATGAAAACTTTGTCAGAGAGGCCAGGAGACACAGAAGGTAGAAACGTTTAGTAGATGCTGTGGAAGCAAAGACGAGAACAGGGGCAAAGGTCATGTGGGAAAAGGATTTTCTGGAATCAGATAAAACTGACAAGTTTTGACCAGGATGACTAAGAATAAACATATACCCAGAGACGCTATTAAAAATCCAAAAGTAGCAAACATGGGTAGTAGAGACGGCAACAACTGAAAGCAGAAGAGAGAAGAGCATGTTCCAGGAGCAACAGCCAAACATTCGGACTCCTCCACATGTGACAGTGGCCAGAAGACGCAGCACAGAGTGGCAGGCGGTAGCCCCTGACCCACAGTCAAGTACCACTGAGGAAAAAGAGGGCTTCAGAAGTGACCTGCAAGACGCAAGCAGGTGTGGTGCGCAAGCAAGTCCACAGTGGGCACACCTGTACAGGCCTGGCCAGCTGGCATTGTGCCGAATTGTGGCGGTGACTGCTGGGCAGGAGGGGCTGTGGTGTCAGCAGGGGACACTGATGGTCAGAAGTGGTGGCATGAAGCCAGTGTGAGCTGCTTGTTTTGTGTGGATGCAGGGGTGAGAGCTCATTAATTTTATACTTTGGCAAAGTATACATGTTAAACTTACACTGGAAGTTACTAAACGGATAGAAATGGAAGGTGTGACTTCCAGGTCATTGATGAGTAGCAAGGGGCATAAAGAAAAGTAGACAGTGAGGTAGGAGGGAGGTAAAAAGAGAAAAGAGGGTAATTAGCTCTGTTGATTGTGCATCCAACTCATGATTTCAGCTCAGGTCGTGATCCCAGAGTCATGGGTTCAAGGCTTACATCAGGCTCCATGATGAGTGTGGAGGCTGCTTGGGATTCTCTCGATTCTCTCTCTCTTCTCCCCCTCTCCTTTGTTCTCTCTAAAGAAACAAAACAAAAAGCAAAACAAACAAAAAAAAAGCAAACCATGGCTGAGACCCAAAAATACATTTATGGCAATGATCACAATAAATGTAAATGGCTTAATTTATAAGATTAAGGTTTAGATTGGCTAAAATACGGGAATCTGATTTGAAACTCTGTGACTCACGTAATAATAAGCCAGCAGGCTGAGCGTGCTTGAGGTATCATTCCTGATAGGAGTAAAGGAACAGCGAAGGGCAGCCCAGGTCACCTCTCACCAGAGCTGGCAACTCCGGGAGCAAGTGGCACTGGTCACGTGGGGTCCCTGAGGCCATGGTGGTGGGCCTGTGGGTGCCACACACGGCTGGAAATGCCAGGCTGTTTATGAAGGGTGGTCGGGAGGACAAAACGTCCAACGTGACAGGAAAGTTGTAACGAAAAGCACATTACTTCACAGTGAAAGGATTAGGAGGCCGCCCACAAACAGAACAGGCTGGTAGGTTAGACTTGTGCCCTGCGTATCATTCTGTCTATAAAAAAAAGGAATTGAATTAACTCACCTATTTAGAGATTCCCAAATTGGTCCATAAATTGGTTGCCACATCCCTCGTGGGGCAACAGTGAGGGAGGCCGGGAGAGGCCAGGGAGGCCAGTCTGCTGTGCGTGTGCCTCCTGGGCAGAGGGAGGGGCCCTGGGCAGATAGACAAACTCTGCCTGAAAGAACAACACAGTTAATGAGGGAACTGAAGTCAACACACAACTTTAGCAGGTAGCAAACAGTGCAACACACTCTTGTGCGCGCACACACACATAACACAGGTGTCCTGTACTTTCCAAAGACACACTCCCTCCCCCACCCCCCACCCAGGCCCCGACCAGTGATGGGGCAGAGGGAGTGGGCTTGGGGCCCATGGGCGGGTGCATGGGCCCCCCACCCCACCCCCGGGAGAGCAGGGGCCTTCCCGGCCCAGGACTGACTGACAGGAGGAAGGCACACCTGTGGTCGCTTTCACGCATGCCGAGGAATCCACTGAGGCCATGTAAGCCTGCTCCCTCCCAATGAAAACTCGGAAACCAGGAGAAGTTTCTTCCTGTTTGGCGAAGCTGCAAACACCTGCCCCTGACTTGGGGCCTGAGACGCCTCGGGAAGGGATGGGAGCCTGCAGCCGCGGCGACGCAGGGGAAGGCTCACGGAGGCCATGCGCATGGGTGTCTGGGGCCCCCCCCCACACACGGAAACACTTGCGACAGCTCTCCCGCGGGACACGTGAGAGGGTACAAATGAACAAGACATGGCTATTTCTGGTAGAGAGAGGAAATGTCACGATGTGCGTCTTCCCAAATGTAAGATTGCCGTGATGTCCACGCAAATGTTAACAACTTAAAAGTAAACGTTGACGGGCCATCTAGAGCCCATGCAGAGGGCCAAGTCTGCAGGACTGAACGGCGCTCGCTCCTGTTCCGTGGCTTACCCTCCGTGGCTTACCTGTGAATGTGTGGCCCAGTCCCAGTGGCAGGTGATGGGGCAGTGTGCCCCCTCACTGTGCTCACAAGAGTAGGTCTTCCAGATGCATTAAGGAGCCAGGAAACAAGAGGTCTCGTGCGTAACTTAGAGGAGGCTGTGCAAGGCTGGCCACAGACCCCGAGCGCATCGCATAGAGTGAAAGATGAACAAAAACAGTTAGGAAAACTGGGCAAGTTTTGAGTGAGAAAAGGTACTAACTATAAAGTTAAAAATCGAGTGTTTGCCTAGGAGAAAGACTTGACACCTAGTTCCTGAGGGTCTGGTGTCCAGAATGTATGTATGTGTGTACACACACACACACACACACACACACACACACACAGGGAGCTGCAGGTCACCAGGTTGCCCACGGGTGCAATCCTGCACGCCCTCAGCCGGGAAGTGTGCCCTGGAAAGTGTGGGTGGCCGGGGCTGCGCCGTGGTAAGGATACACTGGGCAGGAGGTTAAGGGGCCCTGACCCGGTGGGAAAGGGAACCCTGCAGAGCAAGCCCACTCTGGTCACATTCCTGTATCGAAAGGAACAGCTGGTGTGGGTGTAGATTAAGTGTGCTTGCACATTCACCCCTTTCACACAGCTTTGCGCAAACCCACGGCCACAGTGCCGTCCGTGTGTGCCTGATCTTAAGTGCCCTGCTCCCCTGTGTATCTCTCACCTCGACTGCCCCCCTCACAGGGCAGGGACCTCCAGGCTGCACTGTCCCCGTTCCTGGACGGTGACCGCATGCGCACCGGTACCGTCAAGGGCTTGGCCCCGGGACAGGACACAATGTCTGCGTAATCGTGGTTTTCACTGGTGCCAGGCGACTCTAATCCACACCCTTCCTGCCGCCACCCCGTCACCCCGTGCGGTCAGGTTTCGTTGTCCTTTCCTCTGCGTTTCCTCCACTGCTTGGGAGCGCGGACGCCTCGCCGAGTGCTTGTGCGTCTGGGTTCGATCTTCGGGAACTGTGTGTTTATGTCGTTCGCCCATTTTGGAACTAGGTTCCTGTTGTTCGTGTCCACTGGTGGGAGTCGCTGGCGGCCGTCGGCGGTGACCTTCCTTTCCCTCCTGGCTTGTCTGTCACCTGCTGGCTGCTGTTGGGGCGCGCCCGCCGGCCGCCCCTTCCTCACCAGCACTCACTGGGGCTTGGTCCTCGCCACGTGGTCCTGACCTGCCCTCCGTGAGTGAGAGAAACGGGACTGGCTTGGGGGTGTCCTGTCTGAGTGGACACGGGAGACCACGGTTTCCAGTACAACACTGTCGGCCAGGCTGCGAGCCGGGGAAAGTTCCTTTTAAAGGAGGGCGTAACGGCTAAGGGCTGCCCCCGTGTCTAAATGCTGCTTCAAACTCGAGTTGTAACTTACAGGACCGGATAATTGATGCCGGCCCCAAAGGAAACTACTCCCGATTCATGAACCACAGCTGCCAGCCCAACTGTGAGACCCTCAAGTGGACAGTGAACGGGGACACTCGCGTGGGCCTGTTTGCCGTGTGCGACATCCCCGCAGGTATGACACCTCCGCAGGCTCCCCTGACGCCGCGAGGCTGGAGGGAGGCGGGCAAGTGGCCGTGACATCCGTGTGGGCACAAGCGAGTAGCAGTGTGCGCTGTGGACCTAACGAAAGTGTTTCCAGGGTGGCGTGTCTCTTCTCTCCTAGGGACAGAGCTGACCTTTAACTACAACCTCGACTGTTTGGGTAACGAGAAGACAGTCTGTCGGTGTGGGGCCTCCAACTGCAGCGGGTTCCTTGGGGACAGACCAAAGGTAAGGTCGCGGACGCCAGCCTTCCCGACGTCTGCGCGCACGTCCGTCCCCTCTTCCAGGTTGGCGGGTAGCTGTGGCGGGCACGAGGGGTCTCTGGGGCACGCCCCGCCGCGGCCGGAAGCCTGCAGCCAGAGCGCTGTCTGAGCCGAGCTCCCTCTGGCGGTTCCCAACCGGCCTCGGCGTTCTTGGCTCGTGGGCTTGTTCCTCTCACCCCCGGCTTGATCTTCACGGGGCCTCCTCGCTGTCTCTGCATCCCTTCCTCTTCTCACGAGGACGCCAGTCATTCTGGGTTAAGGGCCTGCCCTGCCCCAGTGGCACCTCATCCCAACGTGTTACACCGGATGCATCAACACCGTTTCCAAGCCACTTCCTGTTCCGAGATTCTGAATGGGAATCAAATGGGCAGGTCGTGAATTTGGGCCCAATGAACGTGCCTGCCTGGGCCCCAAACACTGGGGGAATCACAGGCATCTGGCCCGGGGTTGGGGTGTCCACGGCACCTGCCGCTTCAGCCAAGGGAATGATTTTGCTTCTCCCACTCACCATGCAGTTCTCATGGGAAAGGGCTAAGGGTGCACCCCGTGGGGGCGTGTGCCCCCCCGGCAGGTCTGGGGGGCTGCTGAGAGCTGCTGCTGCAGAAGCTTCCGGTGAGGCTGGTCTTACCTGCCGCGCTCTGCACTCCACGGAGCAGAAGAGGAGCGTGCGGGATGGGGGGCCCCCGGGGGGGCGCGCTCCTCGTCCTCGCGCCGGCTTCTCCCAGCGAAAGCATGTCCACAGTCCCCCAGATGCACACACCTGCCCCGCGGCTGTGGTCTCTCCCCGTGGTTCCTTCTGTTACTGCTTCCGTCCGTGCGGGTCTTGTAAGCACACTGTGTTTCTTTCTCTCCAGACCTCAACATCCCTTTCTTCAGAGGAAAAGGGCAAAAAGACCAAGAAAAGAACGAGGCGGCGGAGAACCAGAGGCGAAGGGAAGAAGGAATCTGAGGACGAGTGTTTCCGCTGTGGGGACGGCGGCCAGCTGGTGCTGTGTGACCGCAAGTCCTGCACCAAGGCCTATCACCTGTCGTGCCTGGGCCTGGGCAAGCGGCCCTTCGGTGGGTGAGCGGGGCCCCTCGGCGGCCTTTGGCGGGGGGGCGGTCCTTTTTGATGGCTCCCCTCCTGGTCACAGACTCGTTGGCGAATCCGGAAGCGGGGCCCGCCCCAGGGAGGTCTGCACATGGAGGCTGGGTCTGTGGCCGGCACGGCTGGGAAGCCCCTCGGACTGGCCCGAGCGGGGGCTGGAGCGCGGGAAGAAGCGTTGGCTCCGGGAGCAGAGCTCTGTCAGCTTTGTCAGCTGTCGTAGGAAGGGGACCCCCAGAGCCAGCCCGAAACGTGCAGGGCCGGGAGGGGGGACACAGGGTGGGCTCGGCCTTGTTCTCACAGCCTGGGGTTGGAGAGATTACAGGTATCGGTGTGAAATGTTAACTGTAGTCTCAGAAGTAAAACAGACCCTTATCCAAACCAAAAGCTATACAAAGAAAAGTCAACATGTTTGAGTATAAAAGAAAAAGGATTATGTGCAAAAGACAACAAAGCAAGACTTTCTAGACAAATGCGAGAGCAGAGCACGTGCAGGTGACGGGATGCTAATCCCTGCTTAACAATCTGTTACGAAATAATGCTGGAAAGATCGAATCCCCAGTAGAAAACCGGTCCAGGACACAGCGAGGTCACAGAGAGGCCAGAGTGCCAGCGGGACCCAGGAGCGTGGGCCACGGCCTCCGCCTGCCGCCCGGCTCCCCTCCATCAGCGGGGGGGGGGGGGGGGGGGGGGGGCGCGTCGAGTCTGTGCTAGTTTCACGGACGGCTTGAAGACTGGTTTTCAGGATGCTGACGCTCCCGTCATTTCAGCTGACGACGTGTGTTCCGTTGCAGGCAAGTGGGAGTGCCCCTGGCATCACTGTGACGTGTGCGGCAGGCCTTCCACGTCCTTCTGCCACTTCTGCCCCAATTCGTTCTGCAAGCAGCACCAGGACGGGGCGGTCCTCGGCTCCACGCGGGACGGGCGGCCGTGCTGCCGCGAGCACGACCTGGGGGCCGCGCCGGCTCGGAGCGCCCAGACTGGGAAGCCCTTTCTGGAACCCAGCAAGTCCAAGGGGAAGAGAAAGAAAAGGAGGTGCTGGCGGAGGGTCACGGAAGGCAAATAGCGCCAGGCGGCGGCTCGGCCAGATCCAGGGGTAGAGGGCCACACAGGGTGGGGGCGGGAGGGGGGAACTGGCCCGGAGGACCCAGCTCGAAGCCGCGGAGGCCTCCGGGGAGGGAGCGCCTGTCCACCACTGAGCCATCCTCAGCAGCACCCGCTGCGTCTGCACTGATGACCCGTCTGAGCCGTGAGGTTCGGAAGGTTCCAGGACAAACCAGCCTTACTACACAGCATTACAGCTACACTTGAATTTCTGAGAATGTCAAGGTTCCCTCCCATTCTATTTTTGTAGGGTAAAGTTATAAATGGAAATTAATTGGCGTTTGAAATGTTTTTATCTCACCTGAAATGTAGAGAGTAGTATTTTTCTAAAGGGTCACTCCTACCTTTCACCTTAGCGGCGCTAACCGGGCCTGCTCACCTGTCCGCGTCGCCCAGGCGAGCCCAGGGTGGGGCCCGGGCAGGGACTCAGACCCCAGATTCCTTGCAAACTATCGTTTTGATCATTATTTTGCTCTTATGCAACAGCTGTATGCCTTGTTTTGTACTAATGTGAAATTTTTCCTCAAAATGCTTCTTTTCCATCCTAGTGAGGGGCCGGTCCCAGGAGAGGGGGTAGTGGTAGTGGTGTAAGCTGCCCCCGTAGTTTTGTCGGTCGTGGATTTGGACTGAATGGCGCCGCCGCACGGGCCCTGCACGCTGGGGTCTCTCGGAGCGGCGGCTCCGGCCCGGGTCTGGCGCGGCTCCTGAACGCACTAGGTTCTTACCAGCACTGGGGGGAAGACTTTGTATATTTTTTTCATTTGGCTTTTCTTGACCAGTTTCTGGCTTTTATTCTCAATATATTTTTGCTAAACCTGTTTCACAAATCACCACCGGCTGAAATGTGTCTTTACTGACGTGGCCCTGAGCTCTCCCAGGGAAAGGAGCCAACTCGACGGGGGTGCGGCCCTGCGGTGAGCTTGTGTGAAGCGCTAGGCCCGCGGATCGGTTCTGTCGGGACTGCGCGTGCCCGTGGCCCAGCGGCAGGGCACCACCAGGTGCTCTGCACCTGGGAGACGTGCTTTTCTGAAAACTGTTCTTTCGGGGTCTGAGGAGGGACCCAGAGTTTAGGACTGTCGCGCCTGGTGGCTACCATCCCGTCAGCCCTGGGGGTCTGTTCGTGGGAAATGGCAGTTGCGCTGGCTGTACGCGCCCCGCCAGGACGCCGCCCAGACGTGCCCGTGCGCCGGGGGCCCGGAGCTTCCCGGTGAGATGCCACTAACTTGTACTCCTTCCGGGGCCCGGCCACACCTCGGGAGAGGCTCCTGGGAGCACCAAGGTCTCTTCTCTTTGGAAGTTTCTCTTGACCCTGGGGGGGTCCGGAGCACCGAGGGCGGGGGTCCCGGACACCAGGCAGCCAGGTGTGGCCTGTGGGGCCCACAGTCTCCATGCTCACGATGGGGGGAAGGGGATGCTCAGCAACAGATGCTTGTTTCTGGTCCGTTCTCTTAAGACGACCGAGGGACATCTGTTCTGCAGAGACGTGCACACGTCCCTTGCTGAAATGAGGTCTTCTGTCTGTTCCTCTTCCATCATCGCTTCTGCCTCGTGCAATTGCAGGACGCACTGGGACCTAGGCCCCCCCGGTCACTGTTTCTCTGTGGTTCGGTGACATGAGCTCTTGAGGGTGGCAGTCTATGCCAGGCTCTGACCCCCGGGGAAGAGTCTGCTTCAGGCGTGAGGCTCCATGGTGCCGATGGGGCCTCGCTCGCGACGAGCTGGGTCTTACCAACTGTGGGCGTCCCTCTGCCCTTCTATCGTGATCCTGGAGGAAGGAGCCGTACGCGGCCACGAAGGACCGGAGAGCTTGGTCATCAGTGGACCCCTCCTGCGTGCGGCTTAGGTGACCTCTGGAAATGCACTTGCTCAGTGAGACCTGGGGACTGTGGGGCGTTTTCAGTGTAGAACTCGTTTCTCTCAAATCGTCCTAAGAAAATACTGGATTGGTTTATAGACTTATGCTCCTTATCCCCCGAACAACCTGGAGGGTTGTTTCCTCACCCTCGCACTCTGGCTCCGGGCCGGAGAGATGCCCGAGGCCTGCGGGCTCCACTCTTCCCGGCCCGGCCTTGGGTGCGGCCTTGCCCCTCACTTCTCTCCCACCAGCTAAGGGACTTCCGCAGAAGCCAGACCATCAGACTGGCTTTGCAGTGCACTTTGGGGAGCAGATTAACTTATTTTTGTATTTGACAGTAGTAAAATCTTGTGATTTTTGAGTCACTTTGATATTTTCGAATTCTACGATCTTTCTGAAGGAAGTACTGGAAAAATTATTTTAAACACGGTTACCCTCTTTCCAAAAGCTTAAAACTAATGAGCAAGTAACACTAACTTTGAAAATCTCTAGAAAACTGGTTTACGAATCTGAGGACAAGGCTGTGGGGCGACTGAGTTCAAAGGGCCTTCCCACTAGGGCTTTGCTCGCAATCTGAGGGAGAGCTCATTTTTGGTTTTTTTTTTTTGGCGGGGGGGAGGGGGACTCAGTCCTTTGTCACAAACGTGAAGCAGAAACAAAACGAAAGCCGCCCCAACGACTCCGGATCCCTCGGCTTCAGGAACGACCAGCACCGGGCCTGCGAGGTGGCGCCTGCCTGTGCCAGCACTGGCCCCTGGGGACTCGGGCGCCACGCACACCGCACGGGGCACGGGGACGCGGCCACTGTGGCAGTCAGGAAATACGACCACCGTGGGGCATCGAGTGGCGCGCAGGTGACCCCATTTGCCCTGTCCTGTCAGGAACCGTGTGGACACTCTGCCTCCCTTGCCTCCCAGGCCTCACACACACTCAGGTCTGCACTTCTGACTCCTTTGAAATTCTTATCTTGACATAAAAACCACAGTGTGTACAGTGCCCATTCCTCCAGAACTACCTTATTTCCAGGAATTAAAGATAAGCCTGTTTTGAGGAAAGTTAATGCAAACGACTGTTGCCAAATTCTCGTATCCTCTGAGCAGCATAGTGTTGGATGTTAGTCACTAGAGGGAATGCTGTCGCGGGCATCCTGGTGTCCAGCGTACCCTGTTGAGATGTGAAATGCCCTGTCAGAAATTAAATATGAATTTTAATGTGCCTATTGGTGTCTAAGCTTCATCCAGAATGAGGTCAGGCTCCTCATAGGAACACGGTGCTACCACCGGCTTCGCTAGACTTAAAAACTTGAAATTCCTTTGGCCGGGGGGGGGGGGGGGGGGGGGGGGGGGGGGGGGGGGGGGGGGGGGGGGGGGGGGGGGGGGGGGGGGGGGGGAGATAGACTGAACTGTAGACAGTGAGGGGAGAATAGCATTTAAAGTGGGAAGCTGTGTTTGGAAAACTGTATGTATTTTTGTATTAAAAACTTTTTAAAGGCTTTTTTTCTTAAACTTATTTTCTATGGGATTGCATTTTGAAGTTTTGGGCTTTCCCCCCCCCGCTTTTCTAGTTACTTCGGTCTGTCATCTCCAGGCTGTTGGCACAGCCCCGACCCGCCCTCCCTCCAGAAGGGCTCCATCCTCAGACTGGCTCCGCCTCTCACTTGCCGGGGAGGCTGACCGTGGCCTCGGGAGGGAGAGCGGATACCACCTACAGCGAGGGCAGCTCTCCTTTCCGAAAAAGGCTTTTTTCTTTCTAAACACTTTGATGAGCAAACCCCCGTCGCACGTGACACGGTCAGGGGCTGCTGACGCTTCTGAGCGGGCGCTCGGCTCCAGGTCCTCTGTCTTCCCTGAGCCTTTGGCCCTGACTCCCCCCACCTCGGGGAGGGAGCGTCCTGCTCGCCACCCCCCACCCCGACGGGGCCGTGCCCTGGAGCAGAGGACGGGCTGGCCCGAGACACCGCTCCGGCGCTTTCTTTAGAAAAGCTAGACCTTTAATTTCTCAGATGGTTTTACAATGAAAACGGGTACCAGACGACCGGTCTCAAGGCTCACAACCGTACAAAAGACAAGTACAAAAGCTGCGGGCGGCCCCGCGTCTCCCGCCCTTGGCCACTCGGCGGCCCGTCCTCACCCTGTTCTCGACCTCGCCGGGCAGCGCTTTGGTCCCCTCAACCTCCTGGGGCAGGGAGGGCGTCGCACTAGCAAGGAAAAGCCCTTCTTCGTGGTCAGTGGGATTTAAGAAAAAATAGATAAAAGTCTAATAAGCAGAGCTGTTGCTAAAACTAGGAAGTTATAACTGTTTTGGTTAACGAACATTCAAAAATGTAATCCTGAATCCAAAAAAGTATCTGAAATCACACAAAAGGTAACCCATATTCAAAGTTAAAAAACAAGTCCGGAACACCCCCGAGATTGAACCTAAGGCTGTGGCGGGGCCCGGGCGGCAAGCGGCCCCTAGGACACGTTGGCCATGGGCTTGTACTTCTTGAAGCGCGTCCACTGGCCTGTGGCGTAGTTCATCTCGAACACGGTGTCCACCAGCATGGTGGTGCTGCCCTGGCCGTCCGCCTTGGGCAGGTCCTCCGTGTGCTCGCTGAGCTTGATCTGGATCACGTCCCCCTGCTCCTGGCACGGGTTCTCTGCGGAGGGCAGGCGCTGCTGGGCGGGGCGCTGGGGAGCCCCCACCCCCAGGGGCTCTCCCCCCCCCCGCCCCGCCCCCGGGGCCGGCCGCGCACACCCACCTCGGGAGCCGGCCATGAAGCCCAGGATGAGGGCCTTCTCGGGCCGCGTGACTTTGTTGGCCGTTTTGAACATCTCCTGCGCGGCAAACATCTGCTCCCTCTGTGAACGCGGACAGGGGGCGTGGGTACCTGGGCGAGGCGGACACCCCCACAGCCCCTGTGTGGCGGCCCTCAGCCCACCCAGGGCGCACCTACCGTGAGGGACAGGTTCTTCTTAGGCTGCTGCTGGGCAGGGGGCTGGGTCTGTGGCGCCACCATGGCCACGGGAGGCGTCTGGGCAGCAGGGGTGACGGCTGGGGGTGTGGTGGGCGTCAGGGGAGAGGCGGGCGTCGAGGGCGTGGACGCGGCAGGGCTTGGGCCACTGTTGTACATGGGTGCCCTCTGCTTAAACTGTGCTGGCAGCGCGGGGCTTGGGGCACTGGGCTCCTCAGGCGGCCGGCTGGCCTGCAGGCCAGCCTCCCGAGAAGATGGGGCTGTAAGCAGAGTGGAGTTTGGTGGGGGGGGGGGGGGGGGGGGGGGGAGAACAGGGATCCCCCCCTGACCTTGAACTCGCCCGGGTCCCACTGCCCCTAGAACCAGGGGACAGGTTCCCCTCCACCTCCCAGGCCCTGACTGCCTGACCCTGTCCTGCCTCCACCGGCTCCGGGGCCCCAGTGGGAGGCTGTATGGCTACAGCTGCGGCCCACACCAGGGGCAGCACCTCCGGGCCCGGCTGCGGGCACAAGGGCCCCACCTCGAGCGGGAAGTCTCGGGCGTTTCCAGCCGGCGGATGAGAGGTCCAGGCCTGGCTACCCCCTCACCCCCCCACGGCCCTGGTAAGACCGGGAGGCAGCTCCTCCAACCCCACAGGCTGCTGGCCCCGCGGCCCTCTCGGGCCACTTCCGCTCCCGGCGGGCAAAGCCAAGCCCAGTGAGGCCAGGGCCCCACAGTCAAGACCATTACCCAGGGTCCACCATTTTGCTAGAAATTCTGGGACTGCGAGGGGATCCCTGGACCCTGGTTCACCGTCCGCTGGGCAACCCCCTCCCCCGGCCCTGGCCCCACAAAGGGGCGTCCAGGAAGGGCAGAGCAGGTGAAGACGCTAGGTGTGCACGGGCACAGAAGTCCTGCCCCCCAGGGCGGGCGCTGCAGAGGAGTGTGGAGCGGGCTGAGCCAGGCGCCTGGCCGCTCACCCGGTGGGGTCTCGGAACTGGGGGTGTAGGACGAGGCTGGGACCACGCTGGGTGTGGCAGGCAGGTAGCTCGTGGAGGGCAGTGCAGGCTCGGTGTTCAAGGATCCGAGTTTCTGGAATAGAGTTTTTGCAATCCCTCCCGAAAGGGGCCCAGGGCTCAGTGCTTCCCCTGGACTCTGGGCTGTGCTGGCTCCCCGGTAAGCCTCACACCGATTCTCCGCCTGCCTCCGTGGGAGGCGCCCCAACAGCAGGCAGGACATCTCGGCAGAGGGGGAGGGGGCTTCCTAAAGCAGCCAGCCCGGAGGGGAGAGAACACCGCTTGGCAACAGAAAGAAAACTAGGCCATTCCATTACCGAGACAAGCCATGCCCGCGAGGCCTCGCTCCAGCCCTTGCCTGTGGCCCCATCCCCACGGGCTGCGCGGGCACAGTCTGCGTGGCTGAGACTCCGAGAAGCCGGCTGTCTTCCCCCACGGTGGGCGGGACTGAGGCCCCACAGGCAGGTCCCCACCAGAGAGTGGAAACTGAGGCCCAGTGGTGAGGAGACTCGCCACGGAGCCCCCCAGAGAGCACGTGGGGCGCATGCATGCCCAGCCCGTTACACCCGCATCCACACACACACTCCCCATGGGGCGCACACCGTGTGGCTAGCCACACGTGGGCCGCGTGACAAGCTTGGGGGGGAGATGGGCAGGTGTGGCAGGCGCCCCCGCAGCGCCGAAGCCCCACCTGTGTGGACACCAGGCCGGCCGCGTAGTCTGGGGTGGCGTTCTCCACGACGGTCTCCTCCTTGGCTGGCTTTTCCACCACTTCCGCATCTGCTGACAAAGCAGAGTCCTCGTTTCTGGCCCCCTGCGCGCATCTCATGAGCAGGCCCAGGGGGCCCCCGGGGTGCAGTCCCGAACCGCCACACGGAGCGTGCGCCTCAGTCTCCAGGTCCTGCCCCGTGTGACCACCACGCCCCAGTCAGGGACGTATTGTGAAGACATAAAGCACGACGCCAGCAGGAGGAGGGGCTGGGGGCTGCTCAGGAAGCACTGCAGCGGGGACCCGCCCTGATCCCTGCCCCCCAGCCCCCTGCAGGGAGTCCCGCGTACACACCCAGCGTCTTCCTCCTCCTCTTTGCCTCTCGGCCAGCACCCACCATGTCCAGCTCAGAAATGTCGAGCAGCTGCCAAAACAGACAGAAGCCCACCCTTACCCGCCGTGTGAGGGATGCCAAGGGCAATCTCGTGAGGCCACGGAAGCCAGAGGGGAAGTGCCTACCTTCACTCCCCTCTCCTTCCGCAGGGGGGTCCTCGAAGGCGGGATGGGGGTCCGGTTCCCGGCGGGGCTGAAGACGCTGGGGGCGGTGGGGCTCCGGAAGGGCGCCTGCTTCGGGATGCCTTTGAGCGGGGCTGCAGAGAGGGCGGGGCTTCGGGGGCTGCCCTGGCCCCCGCGCTCCCGTGCTTCCCTCCGGGCAGCGAGGCCGCTCTGCCGGCCCAGTGACACCCCGTACAAGCCCATGAGGTGCAACCCCGATTCCTACGGACCAGCGGTCTCTGCGAGGGTGGGTGGAGGTGACATCACCAGCACACCTGCGATCCCGGGAGACCCCCTCCTGGTGGCCACTCAGGTGTTGAGTCCAAGGGCAAGGCCATAGGAAGCAATGACATCACAGCCAATCGATGATATTTGTGCTGAAAACAACCATGTCTGCCGCCACCCACCCGAACTCAGCAAGCTTCCGCCAGCACGGATGCGACTCCCCACGCTCCCTTCCTGCGCCTCTCGGCAAACAGACCGGGGAAGGCTAGAGACCCACACACTGCGGCCAGCATCACCCTTCCTCCCTCCTCGAGTCTGGTCCCAAGTCTGTCCAAAAGAAGGCACCTGGTGCACAAGGACCTTTCCTTCCGAGTAGGGCCCGGCCCCGTCCCGGGGCATCTGGCGCCACCTCGCTCTCAGCCCTGGGACCCCATCTCTGCGCTCGGCACGCAGGCCGCCTCCGGCTCAGGCCTCCCCCGAGCCAGCACTGCCCCCGGGACGCGCCGCCGGGGCGTGGAGGTGAGAGGAGCTTGCTCCAGTGAGCCGGGCAGGGGGGGCCTCTAGAAGGGACCCCACAAGGCTTCCCTGTCGGCTCCAAAAGATGTGCCCTCTGTTCCTGTTTTCAGGTGAAACCCCCGCCGCCACCCCCTGCCTGGTCAGCCCTGGGCCCTGCCCTCCTGCCCGCTGCCTAGTTTCTCCAGGGCCTTCCGGAGGCGCACCCCAGGGCCACCGGCTCTCTGCTCCGGGGACGTGCGGTGACGTGCACACACGGCTCTTTGTCTCCAACCCCGAGGGAGGGAAGGTGTGGCCTAGGAGCACCAGCCATCCCACGCATATCCTTCCAGGTCTTTCTTTAAGTGGAAAACCTGACTTAACCCTGAGCTCTCCTCATCCCACCTGTTCCTTTCACCCACACATCTGAAGGCACCTTTAGGCGGCTGCCCGGTCTCAACATTTAAATGGCTGAATGGCCTTGCTAACCCAGAAAACCAGGGTCTTTGAAGTCAAACCCCAATCTCTGACCCAGAGGCAAGCCCAGAAGCAGGAGCCCTGGGGCTCTACACTCGGGCCCGGGGTGGAGCACGGCGAGCAAGGCCTTACTTGTGGTGTCCATCTTCCGGAGCAGCCCCCGGCCCTTGGCATGGAAGGGCACGCCTGCGCTCCGCTTCAGCTGCTGGGCCGTCTCGGTGGCTGGAAGAAGGTTGTGTGTGTCAGCAGCGTGTCCCGCAGTCATGTGTGTGGCGCTCATGCAATCTGACTAAGAAGTAGGCGCTGTAGGTACGTACACACACACACACACACAGGAGGGGATCTCTCTTCATAAAGTCGCATTCGTGCGTTCCCGGAGCAGCCCAGAAGGGGGCAGAACTGCACTCTGGAGGGGCCCGGAGGGGGACCAGAGGGAGGACTCGTGGGCACCCTGTGTGAAGCCTCAAATCGGGGCAGCCCCGATGGGAGTGTCCTCACTGGCGGTCATCAGGCAAAGTGTGACATTTCTCCTCACGGACGCGGAAGCATGAGGAAGGAAACGAGATTCTCCTGAGCTGGCTCAGTGGGCACCGGAGAAGGGAAGGCGAACGGCATGGCGGGGGCCAGAGGCCTAGTCTCCAGCACTGGGCTCTGCCACAGGGGGGGCCACCAGCTCCTTGCAGCTACAGCGCGGCACTGGACCCGGGACACTGTCTGCTCTGAACTAAGAGTCACAATGGCTGGTATGTTTTACCCAGATTGTTTGCAATCAGGGTATTCACTTATGTCATTGATACCGATTCTGTAGCCATTCAAAGTAAAAGTTTATTGGAATATGTTTTGCAATTTGGTTGAAAGACTCCACTATTTGCTTTTTTTTTCCTGGCAAATATCTTCCACACCCATTTCATACACGACTGTGTGAGAAAGCAGGAAATAAAACACCCAGACATCTTTAAAGTGAAATGCAGGTCATGTGCAACTCCAGAAAAAGGCAATTCAGGAGTGAGGGGCCAGCCTCTCAAGCTCTCTCGAGACCACCTGTCACTGCACGCAGGACTGTTTGTAGATTTCACTTTTGTAACAAGATTACACTTTAACCTGAAAATTCTACGTTTCTAGAGCAGATTTTAGGACACACGGTTTAGCGTAGCAGTAAATAAATTTCTAAAAAACCTTTCGTTGACCTCAGTCTCAAAAAGATGGTTTAGGAGCCATAAACCTGGAGGTAAAACTGCAGAACGAGGCAGAAGCACAATCTGCGAGCAGGGCCACGCGGCCCCACGAGGAGAGGCCCCCACACCCCCCACCCCGCACCAAGATGGGGGCCACTCACATTTCTGCAGGAGCTCTGCCCTCAGCGTGGCGCTCTTCGGCTTCCTTTTTAATTGAAAATGTTTCACTGGGGGAGTGAGGGGTCCGGCGAGGGTCGTCAGGGCGTTTTTATTCAAGTACTGGCACTCCAGTGGCAGCATGGCTGACGCTTCACACTCGTTCACTGCTTATTCGAGAACCAACACAGAGTGTTAGGAGCGGTGTCCCCACCCGGGCCACTGTCTCCACCGCAGATGTGAAAACACAATCCAAAATGCAGTTTCCTATTTATGGCTGTGAATCTTCCGCTCTGATCCGTCAAAGATGGACTCCAC
Source organism: Hyaena hyaena (assembly GCF_003009895.1). Lineage (NCBI taxonomy): Eukaryota > Metazoa > Chordata > Mammalia > Carnivora > Hyaenidae > Hyaena > Hyaena hyaena. The sequence continues at coordinate 204,951 of NW_024080695.1, forward strand.
AGTGTCTCCACCCCGCCAGTCACCGGCCGGTCAAGGCCACCAACATGGCTGGTGGTCAAGTGGGTGGCCACCCGCCAGGATGGGGCCGCACCCCGGCACTGCCATAGGCCCCACGGGTGTAGTCAACACAACTATTTTTGGAGAGTGTTTTAAGCATTCCCGGGCATCAGAAATGCCAGACACACCCCAAGCAACAGGAAAGGCAGGTCAGTGGTTGCCACAGGCTTCTCTCCTGCGGCCCCCACAGGCCCCATCAGGGGTCTCTCCCGGCTCCTGCTGGATCCTGGCCAGCACCCCGGTAGCTACCTGGCTCCGTCTGTCCCCCCAGTAGTCAGAGCTCAGGGAAAACCCTCCAGGAGGGAGCTCAAACCCACCCCTATTTTTCCTGCCTCCAGCCCCCCCAGGACCAGTCCCCCCAGGGGCCAAGAAGCCCACCTGCGGCCAAAGACAAAGCAGGCCCTTCCCACCTAAGAGGCAGACCTCACCTGGACCCTTGTGAAGCTAACCACCAGGACAGAAATGTCTTGGGTTTGCTTCCGGTGCTCCTGTGCATGGGGGGGGGGGGGGGGATGTCCCGGCCATGGGCCGGGTGGCAGCATGGGCTGCATCTTTAAGGGGCACCAGCCCTAGCTCTCCAGACACGGAGAGGGATCTGTGAGGAACAGCCCTGCTCATCTTTCTATGTCTTCTCTGACCACTTGCGAGGATTTGCTAAATAATTTTTAGTTCAAGCTTTAAATAACTCAACTGGTGATACTTTCAACATACAGTTCTGAGCATCTACTCTACCAGGGAATGTTCTAGGCTCTGGAGATGCAACCTGAATGGGCAGAGCCCATGGCCTCATGGAGCTGAGCAGTGAGCAGCAAGGAGTGGCTCCTCGGCTGTTACAAACTTGATTTTTTGGGACTGGCTAGAATCTGGGCAGCAGCCCAGGAGTGAGAGGGGTGCGAGGGTGGGTGGAAAATTCACACAGATAACATTTCCGGAACCACAGCAACTGCACAGCACACAACGCAACACTGTAGACGTCAAGTTTATGTTTCCCTCCTCCCCACATAAAACACACACACAAATACCCTTTTCTCTAAGTTCTCCCAGAATATCTTGAACGTTGGGATTCTGCTCCTCAAGGTCAAGGTTAAGTGAGCCAGTGTCGGGAAAGGACTTCAGGATGTCAGCTACCATAAGAACCCAGGGGTCTGAGTCCAGGGTGGCCAGTTGGATAATCTCTGCCAGGGCGCCCTTCATCTGCAGAGAAAGGAGACACGGTGTCCTGAGCCTGGGGGGGCGGGGGGAACAGCTGCATGGCCCTCCCTGAAGCCCCGCCCACTGCTCTGACAGCCATTGGCACCCAGCTGGGGACTGCAGCCCGGGCAGGTGCAGGTGCGAGGGTCCCCACACCTTGGTTCTCAAGCACAGAGAGCAGCCCGCTTCACACACTGGCCCCCCCCCCCGATCTGCAGGGAAGTGTCCAGCCTCCACAGCAGCCGCCTCCACGCCTGCCCCCTCCTCACGGGAACCCGGCTCCCCTTCCTCTGTACCCCCCCGCCCCAGGGCCATCCCGCTCCCCTGAACCGCCATGGCCTCTGCCAGGTCACGATGGCCACTCACACTGAGTGCCCCATCCCTGGCCTGTTGCCTGCCCCCGCCCCCCCCACCCCAGGGCAGCCTCTCCTCACAACCTCCTAGACAGCTCCTGGCGGCACCAAGGTGACTGTGCCCAGACAACAGGGGGCGGGGGCTGTCAGGGAACCTGATGGGGCACCTTCAGGAGGGAGAGGCGAGCACACAGTCCTGTCGGGGGAGCACCGATGCAGAAGACAGAGCAGAGGGCAGAGGAGGGGGAGAAGGCAGGACCCCGACCCGCAGCATGACCAGCACTGGCCCTACACTCACCCTGCCCTGTCACTTGGTCTTTCTATCCCTCAGACGTGTGACTCCTCACTCCTGGGGCCTCGGGGCAGCAACTGGCCTTCTTTGTCTGTACCCCCAGGAGTCAGAGCTCAGGGAAAACCCTCCAGGAGGGAGCTCAAACCCACCCCCATTTTCCTGCCCCCCCCCCCCCCCAGGACCAGGCCTCCCGCAGGGGCCAAGAAGCCCACCTGCGGCCAAAGACAAAGCAGGCCCTTCCCACTTAAGAGGCAGACCTCACCTGGACCCTTGTGAAGCTAACCACCAGGACAGAGATATCTTGGGTTTGCTTCCCGGTGCTCCCAAGTGTGGGGTGGGGGTGGGGGTGGGGCGGGAGGGGGAAGGAAGGGCACCACAGCTGCCCCCATTCCCATCCACCGGAGGAGAGGAGGAGAGGAACCCACGTGCAAGGTCAAAGCTTCAGGGCGCCCCCTCCCCCGCCGGGCCGGCCACACACAGGGGCAGGTACCAGCAGACTGGTTCTAAAAGGCCACATCCCTTGAAATATGCAGCAATATGTTCTTTGATGATAAAAATGATAAACCCTGAAACCAACACTGTACTGTATGTTCACTAACTAGAATTTAAATGAATGTTTAAAAGAAAAAAAAACGGCAAACATTTATTTTCTAACATTTGTGGTAAGGGGGCTTTTTGTTGTTACAGAAGAGCGCCCCCATTCACCGCCTTCCCCCTTTACTTGAGCTGATGTAAAAGCTCTGTTCTGCATTAAAAAAAAGTCACAAAATGAAAAATTAAAGAATTTTTTATTTTTTTATTTTGACAGAGAGAGAGCAGGGGAGAGGCAGAAAAGGAGAGAGAGAGAGAGAGAGAGAGAAAGAGAATCCTGAGCAGGCTCTGCATCAGCAGCATGGAGCCTGATGTGGGGCTGGAACTCATGAACCATGAGATCATGACCTTAGCCAACATCAAGAGTTGGATACTTACCCAACTGAGCCCACCCTGGTGCCCCCAAATTAAATAATTTTATGTGTCCCTTACTACAATGAGAAACGCATAAGAAGATGTCCCAGGACAACTAAAATTACGTCCCCAGTGTTTTAAGTGGCCCAACAAGATGGCAGCTCCCACCCGCGGCAATCACTTCCGGAGCATTAGGAACGAGCAGCACACAGACTGCATCTGAGGAAAGTCCCGAATGTCCACGCTCGCAGATGACCACTCAGAAGACAGGCTGCCAACGTGACAGGGCCCACAAAGGCGGGCGATGTGGGCAAAGGGGCAGAGAGACTAGAACCCTCTGGACACTGCTCCTGGCGACGCAAGATGATGCAGTGGCGGGAAGACGGCCTGGTGGCCCCTCAGTGACATGAGCACACAGCTCACCATGTGGCCCAGCGGCTCCACTCTGTACAGACACAAGAGAATGAAAACATACGTCCACCCAGTAACCTGTATGCCAACAGCTTTCTTCATAGGAGTTGAAAATAGAATGGATGACTAAAGCAGGGTGCACCCGAGGCACGGGTGCAACCTGAACCTCACCACACGACGCTGAGTCAAAGTAGCCAGTCCTAGAAGGCCACACCAAGTACCGCTTCCAGGTGCGCCGGCAGAGACCCGACAGGTAGAGGGCCAGCCTCCAGGGGCCAGACAGCAACGGGAGTGCCTGCTAATGGGGACAGGGCACGCTGCTGGGGTGACGAACTGCTCTGGGTTAGACAGTGGTGACGTCCGCACAACATCGTGAATGGACCCAGGCCACCGAAGTGCACTTGAAAAGAACGAGTCCTATGTGAGCATCTCAGTCTGAAACATTATGAGGGAAGAAAAACCTGTGGGGAAAGTGCCTGAAAGGGGAACCGAGGGGAACTTCGCCAAAGCCCACAGAATGTCTCCGAATCTGGCATCACCACTGGGCTGCTGCCTGGGAGCCATGTCCCCAGACGTCAGATGTCTGAGTGCCCAAGAAGCGCAGCTGAGGGGTGTCCCGGAGGCAGCCCGGGTGGGTCGCAGACAGTCCCCGTCAAAGGGACGCAGCCCTGGCTCTTCAGGGACACGGGCCTCTGACAACAGCCCCGTCAGGAACCATGAACCTCAGCCAAGAGGACTCTGTCACAGCCAGAGTCAAAGCAAAGAAGAAAAAAGGGCAAAAACCAGTATTCAGCAAACACTTCTCCAGAGCACGGGAGGCCCGGGACCGGTCGCAGGGCCCTGCTTACAGCCTCTCCACCAACACGTAAAGCAGAGAGAGGGGCTCAGGACACAACGAGACAATGGAGCAGGTTGGGGGCAGGAGCCCCGTGCAGGCCCGGTGGGCAAGGGGAGGGCACCTGATGCCATGGGGAAGGCCATCCTTTAGCTGCTGAGTTTGGGGTCACCCCCCCCAATTCCTGATTTTCTTTACACAATCGGACAATCTGGTTCTAAAGTTCCTCTGATAAAATCAACAAAGAAAAATAAGAAAAAAATTTAAAAAGAAACTGACAAGAGGGCGCTAACCTCACCAGATGTGAAAACGCGTTAGGAAACGTGCAGTGTGAAATAAGCTCCGTATTGCTCACTTCAATTCCAAGTAAGCTTCAAATGGATCAGATTTCAATTTGAAAAATAAGACTGTAAGAATACTAGCAGAAGTCTTTTTCGTGATTGCTAAGTGAGAAAGACCCCCGTAGGTATGATTCTAAACCAAGGATTGTAAAAGGCAAGAACATCAATTTTACTACAGAACTGTTTTGGCATGGAAAGACCCCAAAAACTCCAAACCCCATAAATATAATCAAGAGAGCAACAACAAACTAGAGAGAAAGTACTTGCAACTCCTATCATGGGCATTAAACACACACGCACACGTGCACATACACACACACACTTGGTCCTACAAATCAGTAAGAAAAAGTTTACCAGAAAATGATTCAAAACTCTTAAAAACGCAAAGGATACTGAGCCTCACTCAATGTCAGAGAAATACAAAAGGAAAGGAGACAAGCTTCCCACACGTGAGCCTGGTGGCACGGGGCAGGGGACCGGTACGAGCACAGCCTGGACCCAGCCACCTTGGCCAAGCCCCAGATCTGTCACCACTCCCTGGAAAAGCACGGCACATTCCCCCGCGTGCCCGTGCCACAACTCCCCTCCTCAAGTAAAGTGACAGCAGCGCCGGCCCACACGCTCATGGTGTCCGCCCTGCAGAGCAAGCAGGTGACCACGTGCCGACGCCAGAACATAAGTGTGCGGAACGTCTACAACACTCACGTTAGCAGCCCGCTTCTCAGTTCCTGCCCTATGCGCGCTCTTCCACACCTGGGCGAGAATGCACCTCCCCGCCCCCACAAGAACAAACATGCCCCCTCTCGCTCTCTTCCACACCCCGGCGACAGGACAGAGGCAGAGCATTCCCTGCAGCAAAAGATGGGGAACAGAGCCGCGCCCACCAACTGGAAACCAACCAGTAAAGCGGACCCTACGAGGCAGTGAAGGGAAGGACGCGTGCGTGGCTCCCCCCGCAGGCAGAGCTGAACAACTCACCAGGCCCTCTAATGACTTAGCCGGTCTTCAGTCTCTCCTGAGAGCCAGGCAAGGTGGGCTGTGAGATCCACAGAGATGAGCAAGAGGAAAAGACCTGCTCTCAAAACAGCTCACATGCGAGCACAAAATAAACTGGGAATCCACCTGTGTTCACAAAAACCTAGTGGTTTTCGTTATTTTTTGTTTTTGAGAGAGAGACAGAATGAGAGAGCATAAGCAGGGGAGGGGCAGAGAGGGAGACACAGAATCCAAAGCAGGCTCCAGGCTCTGAGCTGTCAGCACGGAACCTGGCGTGGGGCTTGAACTTGAGAGCTGCGAAATCATGACCTGAGCCAAGTCAGATGCTCAACCAACTGAGCCACCCAGGTGCCTATTTTTGGTGTTCTTTTTAAGAGAGCAAGTGAGTGTGGCTTGGGGAGAAGAGGGGAGGGGAGAGAGAAAATCTCAAGCAGGCTCCATGCTCACTGCAGAACCTGATGCAGGGCTCAATCCCACGACCCTGAGACCATGACCTCAGCCCAAATCAAGAGTTAGATGTTCGACGGACTGAGCCACCCAGGCGCCCTGGAAACATAGGGTTTTAAGTTGCAGTGGACTCCTCCAAAAGGGTGTGTAGGAGTCCTAATGCCCCAGTGGCTCAGAATAGGACCCTATTCGGACACAGGGCCTATACAGAGGTGGCCAAGTTAAAATGAAGTCATTATGACTACTGTTCTTATAAACAGGGGAAATTTGGACACGAAAGACAAGGTAAAGACGCAGGGAGAAGACGGCTGTGTGACTGGAGCAGCGCTCCTACAAGCCACCAAACCGCCGAGGCCATTGTAGTTAGGAGAGGTGCCCAGAGCTGTGACACAGTATATTTCTGTTGTTCTAAGCCATCTAGAATGTGCTACTTTGTCACAGCAGCCCTAGCAAACTAATACAACAACCATAAGGCAAAATGGATGATATTTTTATAAAAACGTTAAAAAAAAAAAAAAAGGCAGGGAGGTTAAAAACAAAAAGACTACTGTTATGGACTGAACGTGTGCTCCCTAAAGCTGTGCGCTGAAGCCCTAATTCCCAACGTGCTGGCAGCAGGAGGTGATGGTCCTGAGGGCAGGGGCGCCTGCCTTTGACAAAAGGGACCCCTTTTTGTCAAGAGCTCTCTTCCGGTGAGAGCGGCCAGAAGGCTGCCGTCTGCAGGCCGAGAGAATAGCCCTCGGAAGACACGGCATCAGCCGGCACTGAGGTCTCGGAGGCCCTGCCGTCCGGAACTGTATGAAGTAAACATCTGTTGGGTTGTTATGGCAGGCCCAACCACTTTCATTCATTCATTCATTCATTTTTATTTTAAATGTTTATTTTTGAGAGAGTGCAGGCAGGGGAGGGGCAGAGAGAGAGTGACAGAGGAACCAAGTCAGGCTCTAAGCTGACAGCACAGCCTAACATGGGGGTCGAATTCACAAACTGTGAGATCATGACCTGAATCAAAATCAGATGCTTAACCGACTGTGCCACCCAGGTGCCCCCAAACCCTTTTAGATTAAACCAAATCTTCAACAAGAATCCTACCTTCAAGAGCGGCTAGGTGGCTCAGTTGGTTGAATGTCGACCGGCTCAGGTCATGATCTCACAGTTAGTGAGTTCAAGTCCAGTGTAGGGCTCTGTGCTGACGGCTCAGAGCCTGGAGCTTGCTTTGGATTCTGTGTTCCTCCTCTGTTCATGCTCTGTCTCTCTCTCAAAAATAAACATCCAAAAAAAAAAAAAAAAATCCAACCTTCAGCCATGTTCTCATGGTTTGCTTCCACTGGGTTTCTGGGGGGCAGATGCTTGAATCAGTAAGGACCTTCTAGTTCTTGACAAGAGAGCAACACTGCATGCCCTCAGGCACACACACATGCTCTTGCACGCGCGCGCACACATACTCTCTCTCACATACACACAGCACCACAAATCCATGAGAAAAATACGTACATCTAAATGCATGGTTGGACACAGATCCTGGACTCAGAACTGAGAAAAATAAAACTGGCTTCCAATATAACAGCACATATGAAGGTGCGCTCCTGATGTATTAAAGAACTAACTGTGGATGGAAGAACCACAAAGTGAAAAGAAACAAAGAGGCACGTCTAACAACTTCTCAAAACTTCAAAAGCACAAAACATAAACCAAAGTATTACTGTGTATTAAAATGAAAGATTTCTGTTCAGTGAAGGACAAATGAAAAAGTTAGCAGGTAACAAACAGCATGTCAGATGCAATCTGAAATGTTCAAGACCATCAGGGTTTACTGTCCAAAATATACAAAGAGTCTCTGCGAATCAACAAGACAGCAACCCCAACAGAAACAAAGGCAGATGCTATTAACAGGCAATGTACAAAGAGGAAATTTGAGAAGGCAACGAACACAGGGACAGATGCCTCAAAGGAACACAAAGTATTAATTTCCAACCATCTGATCCATAAAATCAGAGAAGTGGACAAAACCCAATGAGGGAAGGGTCGGGTGGGGGGGGGACACAAGTGCCCTGAGGCACTGCAGGTGGGAGCGTGGACACCACAATGTCACCACTTAAGCAAATACATTCTATGACCCAACACTTCCACCTCTGGACATAGATTCTGAAGAAATCTTCACAGCGGCCCAATGGGAAAGCAGCTCAGCCCTGAGCTGCCGCACTGCTCGTCACACCCAAATATGTGAAGATTTCCAGTTTAAGACCGGCAAGAAAAGATGCTCAAAGTCACTAGTCGTTATGGAAGTACAAACTAAAACCTATTAGGACCCCTGACTTATGGGTGCCTGGCTGGCTCAGCCCAGAGAGTGTGTGACTTTTGATCTCAGGGTTGTAAATTTGAGTCCCACATTGGGAGCACAGATTACTTAAAAAGAAAATCTTTTTTTTTTTTTTTTACCTTTTTTTAAAATTTTTTCCCTAGGAGAGAGAGAGACAGTGTGAGCAGGGGAGGGTCAGAGAGAGAGGGAGTCACAGACTCTGAAACAGGCTCCAGGCTCTCAGCTGGCAGTCAGCACAGAGCACGACGCGGGGCTCGAACCCACGAACTGCGAGATCATGACCTAAGCGAAAGTCGGACGCTCAACCGACTAAGCCACCCAGGTGCCCCAAAAATAAAATCTTTTTTAAAAAAATTTTAGGGTGCCTGGGTGGCTCAGTCAGTTGAGCATCTGACTTCAGCTCAGGTCATGATCTCACAAGTCCGTAGGTTCGAGCCCCACGTCGGGCTCTGTGCTGACTGCCAGCTCAGAGCCTGGTGCCTGCTTCAGATTCTGTGTCTCCCTCTCTCTCTGACCCTCCCCCGCTTCCTCTCTGTCTCAGTCTCTCAAAATAAAGACATAAAAAATTTTTTTAAAAAAAGCTTAAATACAAAAATTATGAAATATTAATATACATAGCACATGGGTATTAAAATTATGCTGCTGAGTGAAAATGGGGAGTCCAAAAAAACCCCCTCTGTATGATTCCGTGTATATCATGTTCCAGAATGTGCAAATTAATCTGCAGTAACAGAAAGCAGCTGCACGAGAGAAAGGGCCGAGAGGAGACGTGGGTTGGGATCTGTCTGTACCTTCACTGTGCCAATGTTACAGGTGTGTACGTATCACATTATATACCTTAAATACGGACAGTTTAGGTCAATTACACCCGAAAGGAAAGAAAAGTCCACACCTAAAAGCAATATACACTTTTAAAGAACACAACAAAAAGACACGTTATTAAAAAGAACAGAATGGTTGGTGCCTACAGGGAATGTGGGAGCAGGATGTGGGGGCAGAAGTGTAAGTGCGACAGAACACTTTGTAGGAAAGAAAAGGAAACCAGGAAAAAAGTTTAACAGCAGACGAAGGAAGGGATGGGACGATAAGTCAGACACCGACCAGACAAAGAAAGGAAACCACTAGAAAATACGGAAGGGGCTACCCAGGAAAGAGAGGAAGTCCCACATACACCTAACTGGAGAACTGGAGGGAAAGGGAGAGAAATTGGGGCAAAGGCAATATTTGCAGATAATTGCTAGGATTTTCTAGAACAGACTAAAGAGATCTGTGACTTTGAAAAGCCCACCAAAACGTGCCATTGGAAACTGCAGGCGACAGGGTGAACCACTGTCCTGCGCCAACAGTGTGAGACGGTCACGGCCGACCTACAGCCTGGCACCGGGCACCGGCTCGCCGTGGTGACGCGGCTGCACGCCAGACGTTCACGGGCACCCGCGGAAAAACAGGGATGGGATTCCAGGGGGAGAGCAGAGTTTAGGTGAAATTTCAACAAAGTCGTGAGTCCGTGTGTAAAAAAGGTCTGTGTCAGAACTGTGACGCGGACCTGGGTCCAGTGTCTCTGAAAACAGCACAGGTAAGAGAGGTGGACGTCACATTCAGACACTCCTCATCTGCTCCTCTGCCCCCGGGATGCGAAGTGAGGCTGCTTCTCTGTGTCTAAGCACCGGAGAGGCACCAAGTAAAAGTGGGACATTTCCTTCTGAGTTCACACAGCCAAGTCCCCGAGTCTGTAATTTTAGTCAAAGGTTTCTCAGTAAGGCGGCCACGGTGACTGAAGGGCTCTCCGAGTACTTCACAGCAGCAGTGCGTGTCCTTGAGAAACTAGGTCTTGTTCCCTTTGCAGCTGCCGGATATTACCTTTTTGCTATTCCGGCTGAGAATCGACAGCCCTCCCAGGCACTGATCCCTGGACTCCCCGGGACGTCCCATGGTCACCCTGGAGCTGGCGAACTTCACATACGAGGCACGGTACCTCCCAGTCCTGCTAGTCTAAGACCTTCACTGGCGCCAGCGTCAGTGTCTCAGACCAAAGTGATCACGGGTTTTATACAGTAGCATTTATTATTTCCTAGAATGCTTTTTCCAATACAGCTCAAACATCCCAAAGTCACTATTTACATTTTATGACACTCTGTAGTTAGCAAAACGCCTCATGTACATTGTACTCTGAAATCATGTGCCTCCATTTTCAAGACGTCGTCCCGAAGCCGCAAGCCAGAATGAAAACTTAAAGAGCAGGAGCCCTAACCTACTTCTGTACCTCTTATGAAATAAACTAAAATACCGGATCATTCTAATCTCTTTTTCTCCTCCCTGGTAACAGCCACAGACTGTTGTTTACTTCGCTTTTAAGAAGAGATACATCGCAAAACTAGCAAACTGGTTTGAGGACTTCACTATGAAACAAGTCGTAGCAGTAGCAGATGCTGTCCATGATGGTTAAGCTGTGTGTCAAAATGCTTGGGCCAGAGAGTGCCAAGACAGCTGGTCAAACATTAATTCTAGGTGTGTCGGGATGAGATGAGATTAACATTTGAATGTGTACACTAGAGTAGTCGCCTCCCTGATATGGGTGGGCCTCATTCAACCAACTGAAGACAGAACTCCAAGGCTTGGCTGAGCTGGGACACTGGTCTTTTCCAGTCTTTGGATTTGGACTGAACTACCAGCTATTTTTGGGTCTCCAACTTGCTGGCTTTCTGACTAGCACTACCTATCAGCTCTCCTGGGTGTCAAGCATGTTGACTGCAGATCTTGGGACTTCTCTGATTCCTTAATCATGTGAGCCAATTCCTTCCACCCCCACCCCCACATATGGCATACACAAGTATTCATAGGGGACGTGCGCGCACACTATGGGTTCTGTTTCTTTGGGGAACTCTAAACAGGGTGGCACGTTCAGCCCCATCATTTGTCCCCCTGTATCTACAGTCTTATGTAGAAAAGCTTAATCTTTAGAATGACATTTCAAATGTAGTAGACCTTTAAATAAGATAATTAAGACAGCTAAGTGAATTAAGATGTTTCAGAAAATTTTCTTGGGTCACCTGGCTGGCTCAGTTGGTTGTGCAGAAGACTCTCAATTTTGGAGTTGTGAGTTTAAGCCTCACACTGGGTGTAGAGATTACTTAAAACACTAAAAAAAAAAGGGGGGGGGGTGTTGAGTGGCTCAGTAGGTTAAGCATCTGACTTTGGCTCAGGTCATGATCTCACAATTCATGAGTTCGAGCCCCATATCAGGCTCTCTGCTGTCAGCACAGAGGCCACGTCGGATCTCTGTCTCCCTCTCTCTGCCCCTCCCCTGGTCACAAACAACTCCCCCTCCAAAAAATAAATAAACATTTTAAAAAAATGAAAAAATTAAAAAGTTTTTTAATAAAAGAAAATAAAAATGCTTTTCAGAAAAGTAAACTATCCAGAATGGCCTAATCCTTTTGCAACCTAACCAATAAACCCTTTATTATAATTTCTAATACTACAGGGGCACCTGGCTGGCTCATGCTATACCTGGTTGGTATAGCATGAGACTCTTGATCTTGGGGTCACTGAGTTCAAGCCCCATATTGGGAGTAGAGCTTACCTTAAAAAAAAAAAAAAAAACTGGTTGGGGGTTGTCTGGGTCTGGATGGCTCAGTTGGTTAAAGCATCTGACTCTGGATTTCTTGTTTCCGCTGAGGTCATGATCTCAGTTAGTGAGATAGAGCTCTGTGTTGGGCAGAGCCTGCTTGGCATTCTCTCCACACCCTCTCCCAATCGCATGTGTGTACAAGCATTCCTCTCTCTCTCTAAAATAAATAAATGAAAAATTTCTGGTAATATGGATGAAATTCCAGAACTACATATATTGATATATATTAATGAAAGAAAGTTGATGTATCTATATTAAAGTTGGACAAAAAAAGACTTTAACGATACAAAACATTACCACATACAGAAAGCTCTATATATAGATCTATGGTTCAGCTTAACAGGCAACTATAACAATTCTAAACTTGCATGTACCTAATAACATAGCCTCAAGACATATAAAGCAAAAGTTGATAAAACTGTAAGAAGAAATAGACAAATCTATAATTATAATAGAGAACAACATACCCTTCTCACTAATAAAGTAATTTTTTAAAAAATCAGTAAGACTGTAGTAGATCTATACGATACAACAAACAAATTGACCTAATGAATATATACAGGGCAATGGATCTCAAAACTAGTGAATAAATCTTCTCAAGTTCAATCACAATGTTTATAACGACCAACTACATATTTTGCCATTAAGCAAATCTTAAATTTCAAACATCTGAAATAATGTAGACTGTATTCTCTGATAAGCACTCAAATATAGCTAGAAACCACTAACAAAACTTAACTAAAATCTCTTCTTCTCCAATGTATGGAAACTAAGAAACATTTCTAAACTACACAGTGTCAGTGAAGAAATCACAGTAATTAGGAAGTATTGTGACTTAATGAAAATGCTATTTGGACTTCAAGCTATATTACAAAGCTGTAATCATCCAGACAGTATGGTACTGGCACAAAAACAGACACCAAGATCAATGGAACAGTATAGAGAATCCAAAAATGGACCCAGAAACGTATGGCCAACTAATCTTTGACAAAGCAGGAAAGAATATCCAATGGAATAAAGACAGTCTCTTCAGCAAGTGGTGCTGAGAAAACTGGACAACAACATGCAGAAAAATGAACCTGGACCACTTTCTTACACCACACACAAAAATAAACTCAAAATGGATGAAAGACCTAAATGTAAGACAGAAAGCCATCAAAATCCTCGAGGAGAAAGCAGGCAAAAACCTCTTTGACCTTGGCCGCAGCAACTTCTTACTCAACACGTCTCCAGAGGCAAGGGAAACAAAAGCAAAAATGAACTATTGGGACCTCATCAAAATAAAAACCCTCTGCACAGGGAAGGAAACAATCAGCAAAACTAAAAGGCAACTGACAGAACGGGAGAAGATATTTGCAAACGACATATCAGATAAAGGGTTAGTATCCAAAATCTATAAAGAACTGATCAAACTCAATACCCAAAAAACAAATAATCCAGTGAAGAAATGGGCAAAAGACATGAATAGACACTTCTCCAAAGACATCCAGATGGCCAACAGACACATGAAAAGATGCTCAACATCACTCATCATCAGGGAAATACAAATCAAAATCACAATGAGATACTACCTCACACCTGTCAGGATGGCTGACATTAACAACTCAGGCAACAACAGATGTTGGCGAGGATGCAGAGAAAGAGGATCTTTTGCACTGCTGGTGGGAATGCAAACTGGTGCCGCCACTCTGGGAAACAGTATGGAGATTTCTCAAAAAATTAAAAATAGAACTACCCTATGACTCAGCAATTGCACTACTAGGTATTTAGCCTAGTATCCTAGCCCAAATGTCCATCGATGGATGAATGGGTAAAGAAGATGCTATACACACACACACACACACACACACACACACACACACACACACACACACACATAACAGAGTATTACTCAGCAATCAAAAGAATGAAACTTGCCATTTGCAACTATGTGGATGGAGCTACATGCTACGTGAAATTAGTCAGGAAAGACAAATATCATACGACTTCATTCATATGAGCACTTTAAGATACAAAACAAATGTACATAAGGGAAGGGAAGCAAAAATAATATAAAAACAGGGAGAGGGACAAAATATAGGAGACTCTTAAATATGGAGAACAAAGAGAGGGTTACTGGAGGGGCTGTGGGAGGGGGATGGGCTAAATGGGTAAGGGGCATTAAGGAATCTACTCCTGAAATCACTGTTGCAGTATATTCTAACTTGGATATAAATTTAAAAAATAAATTAAATTAAAAAAAAAAGAAAATGCAATTTATCAAAACTTGCAGGATGTAGCTAAAACTGTGATTAGAAGAAAATTTATGGCTTTATACATATTATTTTAGGGAAAAAGCACTGAAAAATGAGGTCAGCACCCATCTTAAGAGATTAGTAAAAGAACAAAATAAAAAAGGAAATAGAAGAAAGAAGATAATGAAAGTACAAAAAAGTAGTGGAACAAATAACACATACATACATAACAGAGAATACCAACAAAGCCAAAAGTTGGTTCTTTGAAGTTTTATAAAATTAACAAATATCTGGTGAGATAGATCAAGAAAAAATGAAAAAGGGAACATCACTACACATGATTCTAATATTAAAAAGAGAATTATTAACTACTTTATGCTAATACATTTGAAGTTTTAGTAGAAATGGTCGATCTTTTAAAAAAAAACAAAAAAATAGACATCAAACCTTTCCTTAAGAATATAAAACAGGATGGGGCGCCTGGGGCTTAGTCAGTTAAGCGTCCGACTTTCGCTTAGGTCATGATCTCGCGGTTCGTGGGTTCGAGCCCCGCGTCGTGCTCTGTGCTGACTGCCAGCTCAGAGCCTGGAGCCTGTTTCAGAGTCTGTGACTCCCTCTCTCTCTGACCCTCCCCTGCTCACGCTGTCTCTCTCTCTCTCCTAGAAATAAATAAAACATTTAAAAAAAAAAAGAATGACCTCCTACTTGCTGTGTCTAGTGGAGTTCATTTAAAAAAAATATATATATATATATATATAAAACAAGATGCCTGGGTGACTTACTCAGTTGCCATGATCCAAGGGTAATGAGATCTAGCCTTGCATCCGGCTCTGTGCTGACATCACGGAGCCTACTTGGGATACTCTCTTTCCCTCTCTCTGCCCTTCCCCCAGTCACATGCATGAACATGGGCGCTCTCTCTCTCTCTCAAAATAAATACATAAACTTCAAAAATAAAATAATAAGGGGAAAAAAACCCCAATACTCAAAAATCTTCCCACAAAGGAAATCCAGGTCTCCCATATGGCTTTATTACTAAGTTCTACCAAACATTTAGGAAGAAACAATTAGATTATTAAGCTTTCCAAAGAAAAGGAAAATAGGAGATACATTACAACTCCTTTTATAAGGCTAGCATAACTTCAATACCAAAATCTGACAAGGACAATCTCAAAAAGTAAAATTAGAGGTTAATCTCACCCATGAACATAAACACAAAATTCTTTTTTTTTTAAAATGTTTTATTTATTTCTGAGAGAGAGAGAGAGAGAGCGTGCGCGTGCGCATGAGCAGGGGGGTCAGAGAGAGAGAGAAGGAGACACAGAATCTGAAGCAGGCTCCAGGCTCTGAGCTAGTTGTCAGCATAGAGCCTGACACAGGGCTCGAACCCATGAACGGTGAGATCATGACCTGAGCCGAAGTCGGATGCTTAACCGACTGAGCCACCCAGGCGCCCCAATAAATACAAAACTCTTACACAAAATATCTGGGTAGCATTATCCAACAGTATAAAAATGACTAAATTAGGTTTATACCTGAGGGATGCAAAGCTGGTTTACAATTGATGCTATTCTATGAATGCGGTGAATTATATGCCACAGGATCTTTTAACCATTTGATAAATTTCAAAATCCATGTTCACACTACTAGGATGGCTACACCAAAAAGACTGATAATAACGAAGTGGGGAGGACGTATGAAACTGGAACACTCAGAAAGTGCTGAAGCCACTATGGAAACCAGTTTGGCAGCTCTTCCAAATAGTTATAGTATGATCCAAACAATGCTTCTGCAAGGCATATACCTGAGAATTTAAATCCAATGTCCACATTGAAAATATATGCCCATAAAAACTTGTCATGAATTTTCACAGCAGCATTATTCATAACAGTTAAAAAGTATACACAAACTAAATGTCCATCAACTAATGAATAATTGATGATTAAAATGTGTTCTACCAATACAATGGATACCATTCAGTTGTAAAAAAAAAAATGAAATACTAATACATGCTACAACATGGATGAATCTTGAAAGTATTACGTCAAGTAAAAGAAGCCCATCACAAAAGACCACATATCGTATGATTCCATTCACACGAAATGTCCAAAATAGACAAATCCTTAAGATACAGAAAGCAGATCAGTAGTTGTCTCAGGTTAGGGAAGGGGGAGGTAGGGGTGGAGGGGAGACTGCTCACAGGTACGGGGTTTATTTTGGGGCTGATGAAAATGTTCTAAAATTGTCTAGGATGATGGTTACACAAATGTGAAGATACTAAAAGCCACTGAATTGTACATTTCAAATGAGTGAATTGTATGCTTTGTGAATTATATGTCAATAGAACTCTTAAAACTCATTCATGCTTATAACTTAAAAAAAATCTAGAAATAGAAAAGAATTACTTAACCAGAAAGAAGCTAGCTACCAAAAATAATAGGAAACATAATATTTGCTGGCCAAGAAGTCACAGTTCTTCCTGTGTGACCAGAAACAAGACAATGTACTGGAGGGGTCCTGGTGAGCGCAGTAAGGCAAGAAAAAGAAAATGTAACTGGAAAGGGAATAGGAAGTAAACAGAAAACTAAAGACTTTACAGAAAAAAATCATTGCAATTAGCAAGGCTTGAGCACAGATACTATTCACAAACTCATCTTAAAAAATAACATTTTGGGGCACCTGGGTGGCTCAGTCGGTTGAGCGTCCGACTTCGGCTCAGGTCATGATCTCACGGATCGTGGGTTAGAGCCCCTCGTGGGTTCGAGCCCCGTGTAAGGTTAAGTGTTAACAGCTAGCTCAGAGCCTGGAGCCTGCTTCAGATTCTGTATCTCCCTCTCTCTCTGACCCTCCCCTGCTCACGCTGTCTCTCTCTCTCTCAGAAATAAATAAAACATGAAAAATTTTTAAATAGATATGCCCATATTCAAAATTCATCAGATTCGGTATTATTGAGATAATTTCACCCCAGAATGCATTAATTCAACTAGTCTTTGACGTCAGTCAAAATCCCAACATGTGGTATAACCTCAGAAGTGAA
The DNA here is from genome assembly GCF_003009895.1 of Hyaena hyaena. NCBI lineage: Eukaryota > Metazoa > Chordata > Mammalia > Carnivora > Hyaenidae > Hyaena > Hyaena hyaena. The sequence goes on from NW_024080695.1 coordinate 222,041, forward strand.
AATCAAATACACATGGGAAGTAGAAAGGACCAGGAACAGCCAGCGACGCTCCTGAAGAACAAAGTGGGAGGGGCTTCTGTCAAGGTTTTTGCATAAAAAGGAGTCAGTGGGTTCTGAGCAGAGCCGTTCACACAAACGGCCTGACGAACTGCAGAGGCAGAACCAGACCTGAGGCAGCCGACAGCTGTTCCAGTAAGTGCTGCTGGGCTAACGCACTTCCAGCCTCGCAGCGCAATCAATTCCAGGTAGACTGAAGGCTCCCAAGTGACAGAAAGGCCCACGTGCTGCTGAAGCAAGACAGCACAGCCCCCCCCACCCCCCACGGGAGGCACATCCCAAACCAAATAAAACTGGCCCAATCACCGAGCAAGGCACGACTGGTACAAGCACCCACTTGCAGCGAAGAGCTTCTGTATGCCCAAAGACTCCATGGAAAGGGCTAAGTCAAGCTTAAAAGTGGAAAATATTTGTAACATATGTAACAACTGGAAAAAAGGACTGCTATCCGATGTGTGTATATATTTATTTTAAACCTATATAGCAATAAAAAAGACTATTAGAAAAGCACAAGACATCTGAACATATATTCACAAAAAATAAAACAAAATAGTGATTAAACACATGAAGAGATGCTCAACCCACGCTAGTACGAAGGCAAATACAAATCGAAACCACGGAGCGCAGGACTGCGCTTCATGCGGCGCCGGGTGAGCGCTGCGGGGGGGGGGGGTCTGCAAAGCTTCTCCCCGCAGGGCGCCTGGGGCCCCTCGGGGGCTCTGCGCTGACAGCTCAGCCTGGAGGCGATTCGGATTCGGTGTCTCTCTCGCTCTCTGCCCCTCCTCCCCCTCTCAAAACTAAACAAACATGAAAAAAAAAACCCTAAAGTTCTCCTCAGAAGAAAAACCTCGGCCCGCAGGTCGGACGGCAGGCGAGCGCACCACGACGCACGCAAACGCTGCGTCGCCGCCGCGCGCCTGGAGCCACCGTGACCTCCTGTCGATCACACCTGTTTAAAAACGGTGTAGGTACTCGGGGGGAAACGATCAAAGCCCCCAAACACCTTCCCGCGCCCGCCAGGCTGGCCAGCGCGGGGAGGGCCTAATCTGAAACGACCACCCTGAAAAGCAGCTTGGCCTCAGGCCATGCCCCCCCCCCCCCCCCCCCCCCCCCCCGAATTCCAAACCAGATACCACACCCCGGAGAGCGCCACGCTCGCCCTCGGACGGGACGCACCAGGGCCGCCTCCCCGCGCAGGGCGGCCCGGCAAGCGGACCCGCGGTCCGTCCCGCCCGAGCCCCGCCCACCCCCGGGAACAGCGGCGAAGGAGGCCGGGCGGGGGTCCCTCGGGGGCTTCTGCACGGCCCCCCCCGCACAAAAAGCCCCCCGCTGCAGCCGCGGGCTTCGGGCCTCCGCAAGACTAAGTTCGCCGGCGCGAAAAGCGACGCGAAGTCCCGTGACGGGACGAACAGACCCCCCGCCTGAACGACGGGAACCCTGGGTGTGGAAAGAATCCGAAGCCGGCGCCCTAAAGCAGCGGCTGTTCTGCCGGGGACCGCGTGTGCGGCCGAGCCAGCGCCGCCAGGGCCGCAGGTCCTCCGTCCCGCCCCGGACGCCCCGCAGCTCGCCGCTGCCCCCACCCCCGCGCCAGGCCGCTCGCAGCCCCGCCGCCCCCACCAGCCCTCCCCTCCCGGCCCCGCAGCCCCCGCCTCAACCTCCCCTCGCGTCGCGGGCGCTCCAGCAGCTCCCGACCCGGGGTCCCGAGCGCGAGCAGGGGGCGGCCGGGGGGGGGGCGGAGAAGGGGAGGCGGGGCCTGGGAGGAAGAAGAGAGGGTCCGCAGGGACCGCGGGGTGCGGGATGGGGACTAGGGTCCGGGGGAGGGGGTGTGAGGGGGCAGGGCTGGGAAGGAGGATCGGAGGAGGGGGGTGAGGTGGGGTCGGGGGCAGAAACGAGGGTCCGCGGGGAGAGGGTGTAAGGGGGGGATCTGGAGCGCGAATAAGGGTCGGCGGGGAGGGGGTGTGAGGGTTGGAGACGAGGGTCCGCGGCGAGAATGAGGGTTGGAGTCCGGAGCAGGAATGAGGGTCCGCGGGGAGAGGTGTGTGTGAGAGGCGTCGGGGGGTGGGGTCCGGGGCGGGAATGAGAGTCAGTGGGGAGGAGGTGTGAGGGAGGGTCCGGAGCGGGAATGAGGGTCCGCGGGGAGGGGGGTGTGAGGGGCGGGGGAGGGTCCGCGGGGTGACGGAGGTGAGGGTCGGGGGTGAGGGGGCGGTCGGCCGTGAGGCTCCGGGCCAGGGGTGCGAGGGGGTGGGCAGGGACGGTCGGAGGGGAGGAGGCAGGACCCGGGGTCTCGGGTCACTGGAAGGGGCGGCCCCGGTCCCCAACGCCGTCCGCCTCACCTCGTCCACCGTGCGGCGCGGAAGGTGCAGCGTCCCGAGCAGCAGCTTGAGCTTCACGGCCGATGAGAGGCCATGGAAGCAGAGGCGGATGTTGTCGATGACCGCGGCCGTGAGCAGGGACGCGATGCTGGGCGGCGCCCACAGCTCGTCCGTGGCCCCCAGCTTGTTGTGCAGCCACAGGCCCGTGTCGCTCTCCCGCATGGACGCCATCTTGGGGGGGAGAAAGCCGGGCGCTGCCGAGCCGGCATCTTATGTAGACACCTACGCGCCCGCGGCGAGGACCCCCAACATGGCGGCGCCCGGCCGGACGAGCCGCGGTGACGTTTCCGGGGGGGCGGTGCCTCGGCGAGATGCTTCGTGGCGACGCCGAGGAAGGCCCGCCAGCCTCCGTAACGCAGCATGGCGGCGCCCGCGGCCGGCTCTCTGGAAGGCGGTGGGAGATGACGTCACAGAGGGGTGTCGCGCCCCTGTGCGGGTGGGCGGGGCGCCCGGGGGCGGGGGCCGGCGGAAGTCCCGGCGTGCTGCGAGCGCTGGCGCACTAGCTGGGTCTGCCGGCGCCCGAAGGCTCCTGCCGGGCCGCCTGTGCCTGCTCGCTCCCCGTCGGGCCGCGACGGAGATGGCGCCCTGCCCTGCGCCGGCCGGACCGCCCAGGGTGGACGTGTGCTTCCCTTGCGCTTGAATGCATTCCTGGCTGCATGCATTCATTCATTCTTTCAGCAAAGTGCAGCGAGCACTCGCTTTGTGCCCGGTGGTGTTCCAGGTGCTGAGGGTACAGTAACGAGCACAGAGCCAGACTTCGCCTTTGTGGGTCCCGCGATCCAGAGGTGGGGTAGAGAGAAAGAGCTGGGCGGGGGGCGCCGGAGTGTGGGAGGGCGGGAGCCTGGCCAAGCCGCCTGGTCCCCAGCCCGCTGTGTGCCCCTGGCCGGGCAGCTGTCCCGGGAGAGGCCTGCGCAGCTGCGCCTGCAGCGGCTCCCTGCCCTCCAGGTCAGCTGCAGGCCGCCTTCCCGAGGCCTGTCCCGGACACCCACGCCTGCCCCGCTTGGGCCTGCCCTTCCCAGATGCCCAGCCGCCAAGCCCCCTCTGAGGAAGCAGCCCTGCCTGGGCTCCAGCCGGCTCTGGGCATGTAACCGAGGCAGGCACAAAACTGAGTGAGCGCACCTCCGCCGGGAGGGCGCCCTCTCCCCTGAGCCAGCTTCCGGGGTGCCCGCTGCAGCCGTGGCCCAGGGTCCTGCGCAGAGGAGGGCGGACCAGGCCGCACCCCGGAGTATGCCGACAAGCCAGGAGCGAGGACGCGTTCGCCGTGGCGTGGCATGACTGGGCCGGGTCTCCGACGAGGGGACACCGCGGTTGAGGGCGACAGAGACTGTAGGTAGTGAGCAGGGGAAGGGCAGCCACACCGGGAGCACCTCAGTGGCTCAGGCAGGTACCCGCCTCTTGGTTCCTCACCCCTCCCCGCACACATCGGCCCCTTCCCTGTCACAGCCTGGACCTCCTTGTCTCAGGAAGGTGCCTGTGCCCAAATCTCCCCTTCAGACACGTGCCCTCTGCTCTCCACACCCACAGGCTCCACCTTCCATCTCATGAAGACGGCTGTGGGGAGGGAGGTGGGACGCACCCACTGCCTCACCTGCCCTGTACCTGCGTGGTGGAGAGATCTGCAGTCCGGGCGCAGATGGAACCCCTCAGCTCGCTTCTCTCCCGGGCACCTCCCCGCCCCCAGCTCTAGTGTGTTGGGGGTGTGGACTGCTGTGTGCCTCACTAACAAACCTTCAGTGTGACAGGTCCGTTTGTGTCTTCAAACGTCAGAGATGAGATTATGCCCAGTCTTGAATGCACTGCATTTTAGCTTTCGGTGCCTCTAGGATGAAACCCCCACATTGCTTCCAGTTGCCAGCCCAGGATGAGGACCCGCCTACCAGTTCCTCCAGGACTGTGGGCAAGGATCTGGGACACGCGGGCCCCACGGCGAAGGGAGTGGCCAACCGGCACCAGGGAAGGAATAGAGAGTTCACAGAAGAGAAACCCAAATGCTTGAGAAGCAAGGGAAGAGATGCTTAACTTTATCAGTAACTGGAGAAGTCCAAATTAACATAATGAAATGCCCCATTATACCCGATAGACTGCAAAATTAGAAAGTCCAAGTTTTGCTGTTGTTGTTTTTTTTTTAATGTTTTTATTTATGTCTGAGACAGACAGACAGACAGACAGCAGGGGAGGGTCAGAGAGAGAGGGAGACACAGAATCTGAAACAGCCTCCAGGCTCTGAGCTGTCAGCACAGAGCCGGACACAGGGCTCGAACCCACGAAGCATGAGATCATAACCTGAGCCGAAGTCAGACGCTCAACCTACTGAGCCACCCAGGTGCCTCACCTGTTGTTTTTTTTAAGTAATCTCTACCCTCAACACGGAGCTTGAACTCAAGACCCTGAGATAAGACTTCCACGCTCCACAGAGAAGGAGCCTGCCAGGCACCCTAAAAGTTTGGTTTTAAATGTGGATATCCAACTGTCCCAACACCATTTGCTGAAAAGACTATTTCTCAAATGAACCACTTCTGAACCTTTGCTCGAAATCTGTTGTCCATATATGTGAGGGTATATTTCCGGATGCTTTTCTATGCTGATTTATTCATCCATCTTTACATTACGCCACACTGTCTTGATTATTATAGTTTGATGATTTGTCTTGCAATCAGGTAGTATTTGTCCTCTGACTTTGTTCCTTTGCAAAGTTATTTGGCTACTTTACACACTTTGCATTGCCATATACGTTTTAGAATCCCTTGTCAATTTCTAGGGGGAAAATGTGTGGGAATAGAGTTGTTCATGGTATTCTTCTATTATTGGGTTTAATGTCTGTGGGATCTTCAGTGATGCCCTAATCTTTATTCCTGTTATTAGTAATTTGTATCCTCTCTTTTTATCTTTTTTTAAATTGAGTTATAGGGGCGCCTGGGTGGCTTAGTCGGTTAAGCGTCCGACTTTCACTTAGGTCATGATCTCGCGGTTCGTGGGTTCGAGCCCCGCGTCCGGCTCTGTGCTGACTGCAGCTCAGAGCCTGGAGCCTGTTTCAGAGTCTGTGTCTCCCTCTCTCTCTGACCCTCCCCTGCTCACGCTGTCTCTCTCTCTCTCTCTCTCCTAGAAATAAAAAACATTAAAAAAATAAAATAAATTGAGTTATAATCAACATATATTCCCTCCAAGTGTCCAACACAATGATTTGATGCTTATATATATGGTTTTTTTTTTCTTAGTTAACTTGGCTGGAGACTTATAATTCTACTGATCTTTTCAAAGAATCAACTTTTGTTTCATTGATTTTTTTTCTATTGATTTCCTCTCTTCAATTTCAGTCACTCCTACTCTAATTTTTTATAAGTTTATTTTAATTTATTTTGAGAAAGAGGAGAGGGACAGAGAAAGAGGGAGAGACAGAACCCCAAGCACGTTCCACACTGTCAGCATAGAGCCCATCGTGGGGTTTGAACTCACAAACCCTGAGATCATGACCTGAGTCGAAATCAAGAGCCAGACGCTTAACCGACTGAGCCATCTTGGTGCTCCTCTGCTCCAATTTTTATTACTTACGTTCTTTGGCTTACTTTGGATTTACTTTGCTCTTCTTTTTCTAGTTTCCTAAGGTAGAACTTAGATTAGTGGTTATAGGTATTTCATATTTTCTTTACAAATTTTGCTTTTAAACTTTTTTTTTTTAATATTTTTATTTATTTCTAGGAGAGAAAGAGAGAGACAGCGTGAGCAGGGGAGGGTCAGAGAGAGAGGGAGACACAGACTCCGAAATAGGCTCCAGGCTCTGAGCTGGCAG